>NW_027554605.1:0-27878 GCF_053574225.1 Canis aureus
CTTCATGGCCCTATTCAATTAAGCTCTCTTATTCTTAATTTACTACTAAATCCTCCTTCAGTTTTTAATTTCATAAAAACGTTCGTGGAATGTTCTTGGGTAGAAAATGTAGCCCATTTCTTCCCACCCCATAAGTTACACCTTGACCTAACTTTTTTATGTAAAATGATTGTGCTTACTATTCTACCTTTTGAGGGTTTGCTGAAGATGGCGGTATATAGACTGAATTAGCAAAGGGTGGTGAGGTTTATCGGGGTTTATCGATTATAGAACAGGCTCCTCTAGAGGGATATAAAGCACCGCCAAGTCCTTTGAGTTTTAAGCTATTGCTAGTAGTCCTCTGGCGAATTATTTTGTTGTAAAATTATCTATGTTTAGGGCTAAGCATAGTGGGGTATCTAATCCCAGTTTGGGTCTTAGCTATCGTGTAGTCAGATTATTATAAAGTCACTTTCGTGGTCTATTTTATGGTAACTGTAGCTTTTTACGGCTTAGTTAAGTTTTAACTTTAGTGCAAAGGTATCTTAAACACGCTTTACGCCGTGGGCCTATTAGTTTGGGTTAATCGTATGACCGCGGTGGCTGGCACGAAATTTACCAACCCTTTTTAGTATGGCTTAGTCAAACTTTCGTTTATGGCTTAATTTTTATCACTGCTGTATCCCGTGGGGGTGTGGCTTAGCAAGGTGTTATGAGCTACTTAAGAGTGTGCTTGATACCTGCTCCTTTAGATCACTGCTGATTTTAAGGGCATTCTCACTGGGGCGTGGAGACTTGCATGTGTAAGTCTACTAAGAACTAATAGGAAGGCTAGGACCAAACCTTTGTGTTTATGGAGTCGTGCGACTCATCTTGGCATTTTCAGTGCCTTGCTTTATTAATTAAGCTACATTAACTTATACTGAAATTGTAGTGTGTATAATAAATAAAATACATAGTAAATATGAGAGGAAAAAAAAAGGGGATGCTATCTATAGATAGACCACGAGATCGAATGCGTGTAAGACTGTTGTGTTAAGTTAACTAGAGTAGCAATACATTTGTATACAATTTAAATAAAGCTTGTGAGTATTGTATGCACTTAGTCCTGTTTTTGGGGTTTGGCAGGACATAAATAAGTGTATAATAGATGACATGAGTTTATGGGGGGTAAGGGGGGTTTGTATAAGTTAACTTAATGTCTTGCGCGTGTACGTACGTGTACACACGTGTACGTACGTGTACACACGTGTACGTACGTGTACACACGTGTACGTACGTGTACGTACGTGTACGTACGTGTACACACGTGTACGTACGTGTACACACGTGTACGTACGTGTACACACGTGTACGTACGTGTACACACGTGTACGTACGTGTACACACGTGTACGTACGTGTACACACGTGTACGTACGTGTACACACGTGTACGTACGTGTACACACGTGTACGTACGTGTACACACGTGTACGTACGTGTACACACGTGTACGTACGTGTACACACGTGTGTCCTAGAATTATATGTCCTGAAACCATTGACTGAATAGCACCTTGATTTTATGCGTGAGTTGATAAATGATAATGAATAAGTCCAGCTACAAGTTATTTGACTGCATTAGGGCCGCGACGGGCATATTCCCTGAGAGCAGAAGATAAGTTAGAGTTAGTGCCGTTGCGGTCATAGATGAGTGATAGCAGATTCCCCCCCTAAAAATAAAAGATACCAAATGCATGACACCACAGTTATGTGTGATCATGGGCTGATTAGTCACTACTAGTCCATCGAGATGTCCCATTTGCGAGAATTAGTAGGATTGGAATAAATAGAGTCATGGCCCTGAGGTAAGAACCAGATGCCAGGTATAGTTTCATGATAGTAACCCCACATTAGCATGGGCCCGGAGCGAGAAGAGTGACATTACAGGCAAGGATTGATGGTTTCTCGAGGCATGGTGATTAAGCCCTTATTGGACTAAGTGATATGCATCTAGTTACTGTTGAGGGATCAATGGGTTGTGGAATTGGACTAGACATGTCCTATGTAAAGATATAATATCATGTACATGCTTATATGCATGGGGCAAGCCATTAATGCACGACGTACATAGGGGAGGGAAAGAAGGATTTTTTGGAGATACTGACATAGCACAGTAGAGGTGGTCCAATATATGAATGTAGGGGGTGTCAGGGAATAGTTTAAGAAGAATTTCAGCTTTGGGTGCTGATGGTGGAGCAAGAGCTTCTTCCTTGAGTCTTAGGGAGGGCGACTACTCTCCATTTTTGGTTTACAAGACCAAGGTAATGATTATACTACAAAGACTCTTCATTTTAGAAGATTATTTTCGATAACGCTAATTGTTGGCATTAGAATCAATAGGATGGTGAATATAGAATTGAGGCGACCTGTCCGATAATGATGAAAGGGTGTTCAACTGGCTGTCCTCCAATCCAAGTTAAAGTGAGAAGATCGGCGACTAAAAGTCAGAATAGGCATTGGCTGAGGGGTCGGAATATTATACTGCGTTGCTTAGATGTGTGGAGGAATGGAATGAATGCTAAAATTAGGATGGAGAATACTAGGGCGAGTACACCTCCTAATTTATTAGGGATAGATCGTAGGATGGCATAGGCGAATAGGAAGTATCATTCAGGTTTGATATGTGGAGGGGTGTTTAGGGGGTTTGCAGGGGTGTAGTTGTCTGGATCTCCTAATAGGTCTGGTGAAAATAAAACTAGTGATATTAAGACTAGGAGCAGGAGTAGGATTCCTAGGATATCTTTAATTGTGTAGTAGGGGTGAAACGGAATTTTGTCTGAGTCTGATGTGATTCCTGAGGGGTTGTTGGATCCGGTTTCGTGTAGAAATAGGAGGTGTACTATTGCTAGAGCTGCGATGATGAATGGAAAGATAAAATGAAATGCAAAGAATCGTGTTAAGGTTGCTTTGTCTACTGAGAAGCCACCTCAGATTCACTCTACTAAGTTGGTTCCGATATAGGGGATGGCGGAGAGAAGGTTAGTGATTACAGTTGCCCCTCAAAATGATATTTGTCCTCACGGCAGTACATAGCCTATGAATGCTGTGGCTATGGTTGCGAATAGTAGTACAATTCCAATGTTTCATGTTTCTATGAATACATAGGATCCATTAGTATAGGCCTCGTCCCACATGTATGAATAGGCAGATGAAGAATATGGAAGCGCCATTTGCATGTATATAGCGGATAATTCAGCCGTAGTTAACGTCTCGACAGATGTGGGTGACCGATGAAAAAGCTGTGGCCGTGTCCGATGTGTAGTGTATAGCTAGAAATAAACCTGTTAGAATCTGTAGAATCAAGCATACTCCTAATAAGGACCCGAAATTCCATCAAGCAGAGATGTTAGATGGCGCTGGGAGGTCAATGAATGAATTGTTGACAATTTTGGCTAGTGGGTGGGTTTTTCGAATGTTGGTCATTAATGTTCTTATAGTTGAAATACAACGATGATTTTTCATGTCATTAGTCATGGTTAAATTCCATGTAGGAATAATGATAACATACATTGTATTTATTTTAAGTATCGTTTTTGTGATGAGTTTTGTGGGTTTTGCCACTAAACCATCTCCTATTTATGGTGGGCTTGTGCTAATTATTAGCGGTGGGATTGGTTGTGCGATTGTTCTGAATTTTGGGGGTTCTTTTTTAGGGCTGATAGTGTTTTTAATTTATTTGGGGGGTATATTAGTAGTATTTGGTTATACAACTGCTATGGCTACTGAGCAATACCCTGAGGTGTGAGTTTCAAATAAGGCTGTTCTAGCGGCTTTTATTACTGGTCTATTGTCTGAGTTGTTGACTGCTTGCTATATTTTGAAGGATGATGAGGTGGAGGTAGTATTAAAGTTTAATGGAATAGGGGATTGGGTAATTTATGATACGGGGGACTCTGGGTTTTTTAGTGAAGAGGCTATGGGTATTGCGGCTTTATATAGTTATGGAACCTGGTTGGTGATTGTTACAGGTTGGTCGCTGTTAACTGGTGTGTTGGTTATCATGGAAGTTACCCGTGGTAATTAAGGATTAGTAGGGCTGAGAATTATAGTTAGTATGAACGATAGGAAATAGAGCTTGATGAGACCCTTTTGATTTGAAATAAGGGTAGAAGATTTTATTTGGAAATACGAGATTGATTTGGGTAGGATGTTTTCTAGTCAGATGGAGTCCAGAAGTATAGATGCTGATTTCTGGCTGATGGTTAAACTTGTTTTAGGTGTGAGGCGGTGCATAATGGTTGGATAATAGCCAAGGAGGGTGGAAAATTTAAAGTAATTAGATGGATAGTTAAATTTGAGTCCTTGTATGGTAAGGTTTAGTTCTAGTGCCAGGATGAACCCAAGATAGTTACTGCAAGGGCTATCATTTTTAGATAATGAGGCATAGTTATCTGTGGGATGGTGGTGGGTGTGATGCTGTGGGAGATAATGTATCCTGCAAATACACTTCCGATAAGGAGTCGTTTAATAGAGTTAATTAGGAGAGGATTATTCTCGTTGATAAGGATTATAGGGGAGAAGCGGGGGCTGGCCTAGTAGAGCGAAGAATATAATTCGGGTGCTGTAGGCAGCGGTTAGGGATGTGGCAACGAGTGTAATTAAGAGGGCTCAGGCGTTGGTATTCGACGTGTTAGCGGACTCGATGATCAGGTCTTTGGAGTAGAATCCTGTAAGGAAAGGTATGCCTGTTAATGCGAGGCTTCCGACAATCAGGGAAGTTGTGGTGAAGGGAAGGACTTTAAATAGGCCACCTATCTTTCGAATGTCTTGTTCATCGTTTAGGCTGTGGATAATTGACCCTGAACATATGAATAACATAGCTTTAAAAAATGCGTGAGTGCAGATGTGTAAGAAGGCTAGGTAAGGCTGGTTAATGCCAATTGTTACTATTATTAGGCCTAGTTGGCTTGAGGTAGAGAACGCTACAATTTTTTGATATCGTTCTGTGTAAGAGCGCAGATTGCAGTAAATAGTGTAGTAATAGCCCCTAAGCATAAAGTGAGGGTTTGAATAGTTTGATTATGCTCTATTAGTGGATGAAAGCGGATAAGAAGAAATACTCCTGCTACAACTATTGTGCTTGAGTGAAGTAGGGCTGATACAGGAGTGGGGCCTTCTATGGCTGAGGGGAGTCAGGGATGTAAGCCGAATTGAGCAGATTTACCGGTAGCTGCTAATAGTAAGCCAAGTAGCGGCAAATTAAAATTATCGTTTGTTGTAATAAAGATTTGTTGAAGGTCTCATGTGTTTAAGTTCAATAGAAACCATGCTATGGTTATAATGAAGCCTACATCTCCAATACGGTTATAGAGGATAGCTTGTAGGGCAGCTGTATTTGCATCGGTTCGGCCGTATCATCATCCAATAAGTAAAAATGATATAATGCCAACTCCTTCTCAGCCAATGAATAGTTGGAATATGTTGTTTGCGGTGACTAAGACTATTATAGTAATAAGAAATAAGAGAAGATACTTGAAAAATCGGTTAATATAAGGATCGGAGTGTATATATCATATAGAAAACTCTATAATAGACCACGTGACAAAAAAGGGCTACGGGCACAAAGATTATTGAGAAGTAGTCTAATTTAAAACTCATGGATAGTTTTATGGTCTGGATTGTTATTCAATGTCAGTTTGAAACAATTGTTTCCTGTCCTGAGTAGATGAATATTATTGTGGGAATTATGCTAATTATGAATGCGTAAGAAGTAGCGGTTTTTACATAGTATGGGTATAGCTTATTTTTGTAGAGTTTAGTAGAGGTTATAATGATGGGCAAAGTAAGAATGACTAGAGCTGTGATTATGCATGAAGTAAATATATTTATTACTTTTATTTGGAGTTGCACCAATTTTTTGGTTCCTAAGACCAATGGATTACTTCTATCCTATAAAAGTTGAAAAAGCCATGTTCTTATACATGGGAGCATGAGTTAGCAGTTCTTGCAGTACTTTTTCGGTAAGCAAAAAGGTTTGAGCTTTTATTATTAGATTCACAATCTAATGTTTTTGTTAAACTATGCTTACAGTAGATGGGACCGAGAATAATTTTAGGGTTAAGGGATAGGGAGGAGTAGAGGCAGTAGATGCAAGGTTATTAGGGCATTTTCTCGTGTGAATGACGGTTTGATATTTTTGATATGGTGGGAATATTTACCACGCTGTGTGGTGATTAGTATATAAAGTGAGTATAGGGCAGTGATGGTGATGTTAATTCCTATTAGAATAATAGTAATGTTGGATCATGAGAATGAGGATATCACTACAAATAGTTCTCCGATAAGATTAATTGTTGGAGGAAGAGCCAGATTTGTGAGGCTTGCTAATAACCATCAGGCTGCTATCAGGGGAAGGAGGGTTTGAAGTCCTCGTGCGAGAATCATAGTACGGCTATGGATTCGTTCGTAATTGGAGTTGGCTAAGCAGAATAGCATCGAGGATGTTAAACCATGGGCAATTATTAGGGCTGTTGCACCTATATAACTTCATGGTGTTTGAATAAGAACCGCTACAATAACGAGTGCCATATGACTAACTGAGGAGTATGCAATTAGGGATTTTAGATCTGTTTGACGGAGACAGATAGAGCTTGTTATGATTATGCCTCATAGAGATAATATTATGAAAGGATACGCTATGAAGTTGGTCAGGGGGTTTAGTAGGGTTGTAATTCGTATCATGCCATAGCCTCCTAATTTCAGGAGTACGGCGGCAAGTACCATGGAGCCGGCAATAGGGGCCTCTACGTGTGCTTTTGGTAGTCACAAGTGGAGGCCGTATAGAGGTATCTTTACTATGAATGCTATCATGCATGCCAATCATAAGAAAACATTAGATCAGGAGTTTGGCAGAGGTTGAATTCAGTATTGAATTATGAGAAAATTTAGGGAGCCCATGAAATTGTGGATGTAAAGGAGAGCTACTAGGAGTGGGAGAGATCCTATTAAAGTATAAAATAAGAAGTAGAGCCCTGCGTTTAGTCGTTCAGTTTGATTCCCCATCGGGTAATAATGATCAGGGTTGGGATTAGTGTTGCCTCAAATAGGATGTAAAAGAAGATAAGTTCAGAGGCGGTGAAAGTTATAATTAGGAACAACTGGAGAAGAATCAGTATTGAAATATATAGTTTTTTTCGAGTTAAGGGTTCTTTTGATAAATGGTGTTGGCTTGCTATAAGTATAAGGGGTAGAAGTCATGTTGTAAGTGCTAGTAGCGGTGCTGATAGGGAGTCAGAGAAAAATATTAAGGAGGGGTTCAATGTATTATCATTTGGTTGATTCAGGTAGAATAAGCTGATTAAGCTGATTAGCAAACCATATGTTGTCGTGTTAATTCAGATTATGTTAGGCTTTGATACTCATGTAAGGGGATCAGTATGATAGTGGGGATGATAATTTTTAGCATTGTAAGAGGTTTAGGTTTTGTACGTAATCAGTCCCGTAGGTGTTAGATACTATAACTAGTAGAGATAGTCCTAATGCTGCTTCGCAGGCAGCAAATACTAGTAGTACGATTGGTATCATGCTGGCTAATGTAAGGTGGTTGTTGAGAATAGTTACAGATATTATTACAAATAGTGATAATATTATGCCCTCTAAGCATAGTAGCGATGATATTAGGTGTGATCGATAAACAAGTATACCTATTAGAGAAAGAATGAATGCCAGAAAGATATTAATATATACTATGGACATATGATAATTATGAGATAAATCATAATCTAATGAGTCGAAATCATTTGTTTTGGCTTAAACTAATTATCATATTCGGTTCATTCTAGCCCCTTTTCGGTCATTCGTACGCTAGGCTTGCAGCTAGGAGGGAGATTAGTAGGAGTGCTATGATAAGTATTGTTGTCAACTTGTTGGTTTGTGACGCTCAGGGAAGTGGGAGTAGGAGTGCGATTTCTAGGTCGAAAAGCAGGAATGTGATGGCAACTAGGAAGAATTTTATAGAGAAAGGTAGGCGAGCAGATCCCATGGGGTCAAAACCACATTCGTAGGGGCTTGTCTTGTCTGTATAAATATTTAGTTGGGGAAGTCAGAATGCGATTAGTACAAGTAAGGACGCTAGGGTTACATTAGTTATCAAGGTTAGTATTACGTTTATTACTTCTTTCCAGGTTGATCTGGAGCTAACTGATTGGAAGTCAATTGTACTAGTTATACTAAAGAAATAGGATCCTCATCAATAAATAGATACATATAAGAATAGTCAGACTACATCAACAAAGTGTCAATATCATGCAGCGGCTTCAAATCCGAAGTGGTGGTTTGATGTGAAGTGGTAGTATAGTTGTCGGAGAAAGCACACGATAAGGAATGTGGAGCCAATAATTACATGTAGTCCGTGAAACCCAGTAGCTATAAAAAAGGTAGATCCGTACACTCCGTCGGAGATTGTAAAAGATGTCTCGTAGTATTCGGAGGCCTGTAATAGTGTAAAATATACGCCTAAGGAGATTGTAATAAATAGGCCTTGAAGTATGTGTTTACGATTGCCTTCTATTAAACTATGATGGGCTCAAGTAATAGATACTCCGGAGGCTAGGAGGACTGAGGTGTTGAGTAGAGGAACTTCTAGTGGGTTAAGAGGAATAATGCCGGTGGGAGGTCAGCAACCTCCAAGTTCAGGAGTAGGGGCTAGGCTGGAATGGTAAAAGGCTCAAAAGAAGCCTGCAAAGAAAAATACTTCTGATACAATAAAAAGAACTATTCCGTACCGTAGTCCTTTTTGTACAATAGGGGTGTGATGTCCTTGGAATGTGCCTTCTCGGATCACATCTCGTCATCACTGGTATATGGTTAGCAGGTTGGTTGTGAATCCTAATGTAAGTAGGGATATTGAGTTATAGTGAAATCATATGATAAGACCCGATGTTATAAGAAGGGCAGAAAGGGCTCCTGTTAGCGGTCATGGGCTTGGGTTAACTATATGGTAAGCGTGAGTTTGGTGGGTCATTAGGTGTTGTCATGTAAGTATAGACTTACTAGTAAGGTAAAGACATAGGCTTGAATTAAGGCAACAGCAAACTCTAGAATCGTAAATAGAATTAAAATAATAAAAGTGATGAAAGCTGTGGTCGCGCTAATATTAATAAGAGCTAAGGTAGCCCCTCCAATCAAATGGATTAGGAGGTGTCCTGCAGTAATATTGGCGGTTAATCGAACGGCTAGAGCTATGGGTTGAATGAATAGACTAATAGTTTCGATGATTACTAGTATTGGAATTAGGGGAAGAGGGGTGCCTTGGGGTAGAAAGTGTGCCAAGGATGCTTTGGTCTTATAGCGGAAACCGGTAATTACTGTCCCTGCTCATAGGGGGATTGCTATTCCGAGGTTTATAGAGAGTTGTGTCGTGGGCGTAAATGAGTGGGGTAGTAGTCCAAGTAGGTTAGTTGAACCAATGAATAGAATTAGTGATATAAGTATGAGAGCTCAGGTTCGTCCCTTTTGATTATGAATTGCTAGTATTTGTTTTGATGTTAATTGAATTAATCATTGCTGAATGGAGATTAACCGATTATTGATTAGGCGATTGGGTGCTGGGAATAAAATGGAAGGGAATATGACGATCAGTACTACAATAGGGAGACCTATTATTGAGGGGGCAGCGAAAGAGGCGAATAAATTTTCGTTCATTTGTTTTCTCAAGGATTATGTTGACTAGTGATTTTAGTAGACTTGGTTATTGGGTTTTCCGGGTAGTGGTGATTTGAAATTTTTAGTTGGAATAGAATGAAGAGGGTGAGAAATATTGAAAAGATTATAATAAATCAGGTGGATGTGTCTAGCTGTGGCATTTCATTAAGGGGAGGTTAAAACTCCCAGTCTTTAACTTAAAAGGTTAATGCTTTATAGCTTCTTAATGAGTAAGTCTAGTCTAGGTTATACTATTAAGGCAGATCAGGTTTCAAAATAAGATAGGGGGACTATTTCAAGAACAATGGGTATAAAGCTATGGTTAGATCCGCAGATTTCAGAGCACTGGCCATAATACAGTCCCGGTCGTATGGCTATAAGGGTGGTTTGGTTTAGTCGTCCTGGAATAGCGTCAGTTTTTAGACCTAGTGATGGAACAGCTCATGAATGCAAAACGTCTTCTGAAGAAATAAGTATTCGGATGGTTATTTCTATTGGGAGGACAACTCGGTTGTCTACTTCTAATAGTCGGAGTTCTCCTGGCTTTAATTCTTGTGTTGGGATTATGTAGGAGTCAAAGTTTAAGTCTTCATAATCAGTATATTCATAGCTTCAGTATCATTGGTGGCCTATTGTTTTCACGGTTAAAGAGGGGTTATTGATTTCGTCTATTATATAAAGGATTCGGAGGGAAGGTAGAGCGATTAGGATTAGGATAATGGCGGGTAGGATAGTTCATACTGTTTCTACTTCCTGTGCGTCTATTGTGCTTGTATGAGTTAATTTTGTAGTCAATATTAGGGAAATGATGTAGAGAACTAAAGAACTGATTAAGAATACAATTATTAGTGTATGGTCATGAAAATGAAGTAGCTCCTCTATAATAGGGGAGGTTGCGTCCTGTAATCCGAGTTGAAATGGGTACGCCATAGAGGTATATAGGGGTTTCACCTATAATTTAACCTTGACAAAGTTATGTAATATTTTACTAATACCTCCTGATTGAGAAAGACATAGTGGTTATGACATTGGCTTGAAACCAATTTTAGGGGGTTCGATTCCTTCCTTTCTTATTTTTGGATTACATATGTAGGTTCTTCGAACGTGTGATATGGAGGGGGACATCCATGTAGTCATTCAATATTAGTTGTAGTAAGTTCTACTATAGCAACTTCTCGTTTGGATGCAAAGGCCTCTCAGATTATAAAAATTATAAGCATCACCGCTGTAAGCGAGATAAACGATCCTATAGAGGAGACGGTATTTCAGGTGGTATATGCATCTGGATAGTCAGAGTACCGACGAGGTATTCCGGATAAACCTAGGAAATGCTGAGGGAAGAAAGTTATATTTACTCCCACAAATATAATTGTAAAGTGAATCTTTGCTCAAGTATCGTTAAGAGTATAACCTGAGAATAAGGGGAATCAGTGGGCAAATCCTCCCATAATGGCAAAAACTGCTCCCATTGAGAGCACATAGTGAAAATGAGCTACAACATAATACGTATCATGAAGAACGATGTCTAAGGACGAATTAGCTAGGACAATGCCTGTTAGCCCGCCTACTGTGAATAAGAAAATAAACCCTAAAGCTCATAGCATAGCTGGAGATCATTTAATATTGCCTCCGTGAAGTGTTGCCAGTCAACTAAATACTTTTACTCCTGTTGGAATAGCGATAATTATAGTGGCGGATGTGAAGTATGCTCGTGTGTCTACGTCTATTCCTACAGTAAACATATGGTGAGCTCATACGATAAAGCCTAAAAACCCAATAGATATTATTGCCCATACTATTCCTATATAGCCGAAAGGCTCTTTTTTCCCTGAGTAGTAAGTGACAATGTGAGAAATTATTCCGAACCCTGGCAGGATAAGAATGTAAACTTCAGGATGTCCGAAGAATCAGAATAAGTGTTGATATAGGATAGGGTCTCCTCCTCCAGCGGGATCGAAAAATGTCGTATTAAGATTACGGTCTGTTAAAAGTATTGTAATTCCAGCAGCCAGTACAGGCAGGGATAGTAGGAGTAGAACTGCTGTAATTAGTACTGATCATACAAATAGGGGGGTTTGATACTGGGATATTGCAGGGGGTTTTATGTTGATAATAGTAGTAATGAAATTAATTGCCCCTAAAATAGAAGAGACTCCGGCTAAATGTAAGGAGAAAATTGTAAGATCAACGGATGCTCCTGCATGGGCCAGATTGCCAGCCAGTGGGGGGTAAACGGTCCACCCCGTTCCTGCACCTGCTTCTACCATAGAAGATGCTAATAGTAGAAGAAAAGATGGAGGAAGAAGTCAGAAGCTCATGTTATTTATTCGGGGGAATGCCATGTCCGGAGCACCAATTATTAATGGCACTAGTCAGTTTCCAAAGCCCCCAATTATAATGGGCATGACTATGAAGAAGATTATTACGAAAGCATGGGCGGTTACGACGACGTTATAAATTTGATCGTCGCCTAGTAAAGTACCGGGCTGACCTAGTTCGGCTCGGATGAGGAGGCTCAAGGCAGTGCCTACTATGCCGGCTCATGCTCCAAATAGTAAGTATAAAGTACCAATATCTTTGTGATTAGTAGAGAACAGTCATCGGTTAATGAACATAGGTAAAATGGCTGATAAAAGCATTAGACTGTAAATCTAAAAATAGAGGTTTAAGTCCTCTTTTTGCCAAGCTCTGTGGTGAATTTTCATATTGAATTGCAAATTCAAAGAAGCAGCCTAGACGCCGCCGGGGCTTCTCCCGCCTTTTTTTTCTACGCGGCGGGAGAAGGTAGATTGAAGCCAGTTACTAGGGTATTTAGCTGTTAACTAAAATTTCGTGAGGTAGAAGCTCACCAATCTAGGGAGGGCTTAGCTTAATTAAAGTGTTTGATTTGCATTCAATTGATGTAAGATAGATTCTTGCAGCCCTTAGAGGTGATTTGGTCAGGGGTTAAGTGTATAGCACTTGCTTAGAGCTTTGAAGGCTCTTGGTCTGGTCTAACCTAAACTCCTAGTCCAAGACTGATAATATAGGTGTTAGCGGGAGTAGTATAGTTGAGATAATGATTAAGGGGGGTAGTAGGGTTGCCTTTTTTGTGTACTCGAATTGTCATTTTATTTTTATGTTATTTGTGGACGGGAATATGGTAAGTGCGGTGCTATATGTGAGTCGCAGGTAGAAATATAAGTTAAGTAGAGCGGTGATGGCTATTAGTGTTGGAATAATAATTATGTTATTTTTTGTTAATTCTTGAATAATTATTCATTTAGGGATGAAGCCAGATAATGGGGGTAGTCCTCCTAGGGATAATATTAAGATTAAGATTATGGAGGTGATTAGGGGAAATTTATTTCATATGTGGGATAAGGATAAGGTTGTGGTGGATGAGTTTAATATGAATAGTATGAAGGTAGATAGTGTTATTAGAATATATAAAGTTAAGTTTAGGATTATTATTGTAGGGTTGTAAATAATGATAGCGGCTATTCAGCCTATGTGGGCAATGGAGGAGTATGCTATGATTTTTCGTAGTTGAGTTTGATTTAGTCCGCCTCAGCCTCCTACTAGAACGGATGCGAGGGCTATTAGTATAAGAAGGTTGGTGTTAATTGATGGGGAGATTTGATATAGGATGGATATAGGTGCGATTTTTTGTCATGTTAGTAGGATTATTCCTGATATAAGTGTTACTCCTTGTGCTACTTCGGGAACTCAGAAGTGGAATGGAGATAGGCCTAGTTTTATTGTTAGGGCGGTGGTTATTATGATGGATGCGATGGGGTTTGAGATTTTTGAGATTACTCATTGGCCGGAGTAAAGAAGGTTAATGGTGACTCCTATTATTAGTAATATTGAGGCAGTAGCTTGTGTAAGAAAATATTTTGTAGAGGCTTCTATGGCTCGTGGATTATACTTTTTTATGAGGATAGGGATGATGGCTAGCATGTTTATTTCGAATCCAATTCAGATCAGTAATCAGTGCGAGCTTAGTATGACGATTATGGTCCCTGCCATGATAGTTGCTATAATAATAGTGAGAATAGGGGGTTTTATTAGTACGGGAAGGGTATAAACCAACATTTTCGGGGTATGGGCCCGATAGCTTAATTTAGCTGACCTTACTGTAGAATATAGTGTAAGTTTGGTAGCACGAAGATCTTTGAATTCTTAAGATTAGGTTCGAAGCCTATTATTCTAGAAATAAGAGGATTTAAACCTCTATTATTTACTCTATCAAAGTAACTCTTTTATCAGACATATTTCTTATGTTTGGGGTGGGATACTCGCGGTAATAATGGGTAAGGCAACATGTCATATGCATAGGGCTAAAGTTAGGGGTAGAAAATTTTTTCACAATAAGTGTATTAATTGATCATAGCGGAATCGAGGGTATGATGCTCGAATTCATAGGAAGCAGATAGTTAGTAAGAGGGTTTTTATAGTGAAGTTAATAGAGTAGAGTTCTGGTATAAATGGGTTGTGGAATGCACCGAAGAATAGAATTGTTGTGAGGATATTTATTATAATGATATTTGCGTACTCTGCTAGAAAGAATAGGGCAAAAGGACCCGCTGCATACTCTACGTTAAATCCAGAAACTAGTTCGGATTCTCCTTCAGTTAAGTCGAAGGGGGCTCGGTTAGTTTCTGCTAGAGTAGAAATGAATCATATCATGGCTAGGGGCCAGGCCGGAAAGATTAGTCATATATGTTCTTGGGTGATAATTAGTGTGGATAGTGTAAATGACCCGTTTATTAGGAGGACTGATAGGAGAATGATTGCTAGTGTTACTTCATATGAGATTGTTTGAGCTACTGCTCGGAGGGCTCCGATTAGAGCGTATTTGGAGTTTGAGGCTCATCCTGACCAAAGGATGGAGTATACGGCGAGACTTGATATTGCTAGTATGAATAGGACTCCTAAGTTTATATTAATGAGTGGGTAGGGCATTGGGAGAGGGATTCATATAGTTAGGGCTAGTGATAGAGCTAGAATGGGGGCTAGAATGAATATTGATATGGAGGATGTAAGTGGTCGTAGAGGTTCTTTTGTGAAGAGTTTTACTGCATCTGCGATTGGTTGAAGGAGGCCGTAGGGGCCTACGATATTAGGCCCTTTTCGAAGTTGTATGTAGCCTAAGACTTTTCGTTCAACGAGGGTGAGGAAGGCTACGGCAAGAAGGATTGGGATGATAAGAGAGATAATGTTGATAAAGAACATTTTGTTAGGGAGAGGAATTGAACCTCTGATAATAAAGGTTTAAGTTTTACGCAGTTACCGGGCTCTGCCACCCTAACAAAGCCCCTTTTCTCGGGCTTATGAGGAGATAAACTGGTTAGATTGAGTTGACTTCATCTATTAGTTTTAAGGCGCCTTTGTGAGGTAGGCCTTACATCCCTTGTCCTTTCGTACTGGGGGAGGTTATATAATAGATAGAAACCGACCTGGATTACTCCGGTCTGAACTCAGATCACGTAGGACTTTAATCGTTGAACAAACGAACCCTTAATAGCTGCTGCACCATTAGGATGTCCTGATCCAACATCGAGGTCGTAAACCCTATTGTCGATATGGACTCTTGAATAGGATTGCGCTGTTATCCCTAGGGTAACTTGTTCCGTTGATCAAAAATTATTGGATCAATAAGTGATGTTATATTTTGACTTGTGGGTCTAAATTTTAATCACTCGGGAGTTTTTTTATATTCCGAGGTCACCCCAACCTAAATTGCTAACCCACAATAATGGTGTAATGTTATGCCTTGTAGGTATTTAGTATCCATAAGTTTGGGTTAGTTAATTAAAGCTCCATAGGGTCTTCTCGTCTTATTGTGGCATTCCCGCCTCTTCAGGGAAGGTCAATTTCACTGATTGGGAATAAGAGACAGTTAAACCCTCGTGTGGCCATTCATACAAGTCCTTATTTAGAGAACAAATGATTATGCTACCTTTGCACGGTCAGGATACCGCGGCCGTTAAACAAGTGTCACTGGGCAGGCAGTGCCTCCAATACTAGAAATGCTGGAGGTGATGTTTTTGGTAAACAGGCGGGGTTTGTGTTTGCCGAGTTCCTTTTACTCCTTTTAATCTTTCCTTAAATGCATGCCTGTGTTGGGTTAACAATAGGGTAGATAAGTATTTCATTTTTGGGTTGATATTATCAGATTGTTAACTATCAGTGGTCTATCCGTTTCTGATATAAGCTTATGCGGGGAGAAAATAGTTCTTGTTACTCATACTAGCATTGTTGCTTCTATATTTAAATAGAATGGCCCAGGAGGTATAATTAGGAGTTGATGTAATATGATTGGGATTAAGTTATATTGTTTGTTGAGCTGGAACGCTTTCTCAATTGGTGGCTGCTTTTAAGCCAACTATGGTGATGTTAGTATATACTCTCTAATAAAGGTTGTATCCTGATTCTAAGAAGCTGTACCTTCTTAGACTATATTTTAAATTTACATTAAAATTTTGTTTTTTTTAGGTAAATTTAAAGTTGAACTAAAATTCTGTTTGTGGGCAACCAGCTATCACCAGGCTCGTTAGGCTTTTCACCTCTACCCACAAATCTTCTCACTATTTTGCTACATAGATGAGTTGATCCTTTTAGATTGTTTATGGGTAGCTCGTCTGGTTTCGGGGAGCTTAGCTTAAGTTCTCTTTGTTAAGTCGTTTCTGGCTAGTTCATTATGCAAAAGGTAAAAGGGGTAATCTTTGCTGTTTAATACTGTTAAGATGTCTTTCATCATTCCCTTACGGTACTATCTCTATCGCTCCAATTAAAATTTCTATCTCCTATACTTTTATTATTTAACTAAATGTTTTACTTTATATGTCTGTGATACTTAAGTTTGGGGTTAGTTGGGCTAGCTTTTGTTCAAAGTGGTCATAAGTAATGAAATCTTCTGGGTGTAGGCCAGACGCTTTAGTTAAGCTACACTTTGATTAATCCAAGCACACCTTCCGGTATGCTTACCTTGTTACGACTTGTCTCCTCTTGTGTCTTAGTTAAGTTAATATGGTTATGGTTGTGTCTTATTACTTGAGGAGGGTGACGGGCGGTGTGTGCGTGCTTCATGGCCCTATTCAATTAAGCTCTCTATTCTTAATTTACTACTAAATCCTCCTTCAGTTTTTAATTTCATAAAAACGTTCGTGGAATGTTCTTGGGTAGAAAATGTAGCCCATTTCTTCCCACCCCATAAGTTACACCTTGACCTAACTTTTTTATGTAAAATGATTGTGCTTACTATTCTACCTTTTGAGGGTTTGCTGAAGATGGCGGTATATAGACTGAATTAGCAAAGGGTGGTGAGGTTTATCGGGGTTTATCGATTATAGAACAGGCTCCTCTAGAGGGATATAAAGCACCGCCAAGTCCTTTGAGTTTTAAGCTATTGCTAGTAGTCCTCTGGCGAATTATTTTGTTGTAAAATTATCTATGTTTAGGGCTAAGCATAGTGGGGTATCTAATCCCAGTTTGGGTCTTAGCTATCGTGTAGTCAGATTATTATAAAGTCACTTTCGTGGTCTATTTTATGGTAACTGTAGCTTTTTACGGCTTAGTTAAGTTTTAACTTTAGTGCAAAGGTATCTTAAACACGCTTTACGCCGTGGGCCTATTAGTTTGGGTTAATCGTATGACCGCGGTGGCTGGCACGAAATTTACCAACCCTTTTTAGTATGGCTTAGTCAAACTTTCGTTTATGGCTTAATTTTTATCACTGCTGTATCCCGTGGGGGTGTGGCTTAGCAAGGTGTTATGAGCTACTTAAGAGTGTGCTTGATACCTGCTCCTTTAGATCACTGCTGATTTTAAGGGCATTCTCACTGGGGCGTGGAGACTTGCATGTGTAAGTCTACTAAGAACTAATAGGAAGGCTAGGACCAAACCTTTGTGTTTATGGAGTCGTGCGACTCATCTTGGCATTTTCAGTGCCTTGCTTTATTAATTAAGCTACATTAACTTATACTGAAATTGTAGTGTGTATAATAAATAAAATACATAGTAAATATGAGAGGAAAAAAAAAGGGGATGCTATCTATAGATAGACCACGAGATCGAATGCGTGTAAGACTGTTGTGTTAAGTTAACTAGAGTAGCAATACATTTGTATACAATTTAAATAAAGCTTGTGAGTATTGTATGCACTTAGTCCTGTTTTTGGGGTTTGGCAGGACATAAATAAGTGTATAATAGATGACATGAGTTTATGGGGGGTAAGGGGGGTTTGTATAAGTTAACTTAATGTCTTGCGCGTGTACGTACGTGTACACACGTGTACGTACGTGTACACACGTGTACGTACGTGTACACACGTGTACGTACGTGTACGTACGTGTACGTACGTGTACACACGTGTACGTACGTGTACACACGTGTACGTACGTGTACACACGTGTACGTACGTGTACACACGTGTACGTACGTGTACACACGTGTACGTACGTGTACACACGTGTACGTACGTGTACACACGTGTACGTACGTGTACACACGTGTACGTACGTGTACACACGTGTACGTACGTGTACACACGTGTACGTACGTGTACACACGTGTACGTACGTGTACACACGTGTGTCCTAGAATTATATGTCCTGAAACCATTGACTGAATAGCACCTTGATTTTATGCGTGAGTTGATAAATGATAATGAATAAGTCCAGCTACAAGTTATTTGACTGCATTAGGGCCGCGACGGGCATATTCCCTGAGAGCAGAAGATAAGTTAGAGTTAGTGCCGTTGCGGTCATAGATGAGTGATAGCAGATTCCCCCCCTAAAAATAAAAGATACCAAATGCATGACACCACAGTTATGTGTGATCATGGGCTGATTAGTCACTAGTCCATCGAGATGTCCCATTTGCGAGAATTAGTAGGATTGGAATAAATAGAGTCATGGCCCTGAGGTAAGAACCAGATGCCAGGTATAGTTTCATGATAGTAACCCCCACATTAGCATGGGCCCGGAGCGAGAAGAGTGACATTACAGGCAAGGATTGATGGTTTCTCGAGGCATGGTGATTAAGCCCTTATTGGACTAAGTGATATGCATCTAGTTACTGTTGAGGATCAATGGGTTGTGGAATTGGACTAGACATGTCCTATGTAAAGATATAATATCATGTACATGCTTATATGCATGGGGCAAGCCATTAATGCACGACGTACATAGGGGAGGGAAAGAAGGATTTTTTGGAGATACTGACATAGCACAGTAGAGGTGGTCCAATATATGAATGTAGGGGGTGTCAGGGAATAGTTTAAGAAGAATTTCAGCTTTGGGTGCTGATGGTGGAGCAAGAGCTTCTTCCTTGAGTCTTAGGGAGGGCGACTACTCTCCATTTTTGGTTTACAAGACCAAGGTAATGATTATACTACAAAGACTCTTCATTTTAGAAGATTATTTTCGATAACGCTAATTGTTGGCATTAGAATCAATAGGATGGTGAAATATAGAATTGAGGCGACCTGTCCGATAATGATGAAAGGGTGTTCAACTGGCTGTCCTCCAATCCAAGTTAAAGTGAGAAGATCGGCGACTAAAAGTCAGAATAGGCATTGGCTGAGGGGTCGGAATATTATACTGCGTTGCTTAGATGTGTGGAGGAATGGAATGAATGCTAAAATTAGGATGGAGAATACTAGGGCGAGTACACCTCCTAATTTATTAGGGATAGATCGTAGGATGGCATAGGCGAATAGGAAGTATCATTCAGGTTTGATATGTGGAGGGGTGTTTAGGGGGTTTGCAGGGGTGTAGTTGTCTGGATCTCCTAATAGGTCTGGTGAAAATAAAACTAGTGATATTAAGACTAGGAGCAGGAGTAGGATTCCTAGGATATCTTTAATTGTGTAGTAGGGGTGAAACGGAATTTTGTCTGAGTCTGATGTGATTCCTGAGGGGTTGTTGGATCCGGTTTCGTGTAGAAATAGGAGGTGTACTATTGCTAGAGCTGCGATGATGAATGGAAAGATAAAATGAAATGCAAAGAATCGTGTTAAGGTTGCTTTGTCTACTGAGAAGCCACCTCAGATTCACTCTACTAAGTTGGTTCCGATATAGGGGATGGCGGAGAGAAGGTTAGTGATTACAGTTGCCCCTCAAAATGATATTTGTCCTCACGGCAGTACATAGCCTATGAATGCTGTGGCTATGGTTGCGAATAGTAGTACAATTCCAATGTTTCATGTTTCTATGAATACATAGGATCCATAGTATAGGCCTCGTCCCACATGTATGAATAGGCAGATGAAGAATATGGAAGCGCCATTTGCATGTATATAGCGGATAATTCAGCCGTAGTTAACGTCTCGACAGATGTGGGTGACCGATGAAAAAGCTGTGGCCGTGTCCGATGTGTAGTGTATAGCTAGAAATAAACCTGTTAGAATCTGTAGAATCAAGCATACTCCTAATAAGGACCCGAAATTCCATCAAGCAGAGATGTTAGATGGCGCTGGGAGGTCAATGAATGAATTGTTGACAATTTTGGCTAGTGGGTGGGTTTTTCGAATGTTGGTCATTAATGTTCTTATAGTTGAAATACAACGATGATTTTTCATGTCATTAGTCATGGTTAAATTCCATGTAGGAATAATGATAACATACATTGTATTTATTTTAAGTATCGTTTTTGTGATGAGTTTTGTGGGTTTTGCCACTAAACCATCTCCTATTTATGGTGGGCTTGTGCTAATTATTAGCGGTGGGATTGGTTGTGCGATTGTTCTGAATTTTGGGGGTTCTTTTTTAGGGCTGATAGTGTTTTTAATTTATTTGGGGGGTATATTAGTAGTATTTGGTTATACAACTGCTATGGCTACTGAGCAATACCCTGAGGTGTGAGTTTCAAATAAGGCTGTTCTAGCGGCTTTTATTACTGGTCTATTGTCTGAGTTGTTGACTGCTTGCTATATTTTGAAGGATGATGAGGTGGAGGTAGTATTAAAGTTTAATGGAATAGGGGATTGGGTAATTTATGATACGGGGGACTCTGGGTTTTTTAGTGAAGAGGCTATGGGTATTGCGGCTTTATATAGTTATGGAACCTGGTTGGTGATTGTTACAGGTTGGTCGCTGTTAACTGGTGTGTTGGTTATCATGGAAGTTACCCGTGGTAATTAAGGATTAGTAGGCTGAGAATTATAGTTAGTATGAACGATAGGAAATAGAGCTTGATGAGACCCTTTTGATTTGAAATAAGGGTAGAAGATTTTATTTGGAAATACGAGATTGATTTGGGTAGGATGTTTTCTAGTCAGATGGAGTCCAGAAGTATAGATGCTGATTTCTGGCTGATGGTTAAACTTGTTTTAGGTGTGAGGCGGTGCATAATGGTTGGATAATAGCCAAGGAGGGTGGAAAATTTAAAGTAATTAGATGGATAGTTAAATTTGAGTCCTTGTATGGTAAGGTTTAGTTCTAGTGCCAGGATGAAACCCAAGATAGTTACTGCAAGGGCTATCATTTTTAGATAATGAGGCATAGTTATCTGTGGGATGGTGGTGGGTGTGATGCTGTGGGAGATAATGTATCCTGCAAATACACTTCCGATAAGGAGTCGTTTAATAGAGTTAATTAGGAGAGGATTATTCTCGTTGATAAGGATTATAGGGGAGAAGCGGGGCTGGCCTAGTAGAGCGAAGAATATAATTCGGGTGCTGTAGGCAGCGGTTAGGGATGTGGCAACGAGTGTAATTAAGAGGGCTCAGGCGTTGGTATTCGACGTGTTAGCGGACTCGATGATCAGGTCTTTGGAGTAGAATCCTGTAAGGAAAGGTATGCCTGTTAATGCGAGGCTTCCGACAATCAGGGAAGTTGTGGTGAAGGGAAGGACTTTAAATAGGCCACCTATCTTTCGAATGTCTTGTTCATCGTTTAGGCTGTGGATAATTGACCCTGAACATATGAATAACATAGCTTTAAAAAATGCGTGAGTGCAGATGTGTAAGAAGGCTAGGTAAGGCTGGTTAATGCCAATTGTTACTATTATTAGGCCTAGTTGGCTTGAGGTAGAGAACGCTACAATTTTTTTGATATCGTTCTGTGTAAGAGCGCAGATTGCAGTAAATAGTGTAGTAATAGCCCCTAAGCATAAAGTGAGGGTTTGAATAGTTTGATTATGCTCTATTAGTGGATGAAAGCGGATAAGAAGAAATACTCCTGCTACAACTATTGTGCTTGAGTGAAGTAGGGCTGATACAGGAGTGGGGCCTTCTATGGCTGAGGGGAGTCAGGGATGTAAGCCGAATTGAGCAGATTTACCGGTAGCTGCTAATAGTAAGCCAAGTAGCGGCAAATTAAAATTATCGTTTGTTGTAATAAAGATTTGTTGAAGGTCTCATGTGTTTAAGTTCAATAGAAACCATGCTATGGTTATAATGAAGCCTACATCTCCAATACGGTTATAGAGGATAGCTTGTAGGGCAGCTGTATTTGCATCGGTTCGGCCGTATCATCATCCAATAAGTAAAAATGATATAATGCCAACTCCTTCTCAGCCAATGAATAGTTGGAATATGTTGTTTGCGGTGACTAAGACTATTATAGTAATAAGAAATAAGAGAAGATACTTGAAAAATCGGTTAATATAAGGATCGGAGTGTATATATCATATAGAAAACTCTATAATAGACCACGTGACAAAAAGGGCTACGGGCACAAAGATTATTGAGAAGTAGTCTAATTTAAAACTCATGGATAGTTTTATGGTCTGGATTGTTATTCAATGTCAGTTTGAAACAATTGTTTCCTGTCCTGAGTAGATGAATATTATTGTGGGAATTATGCTAATTATGAATGCGTAAGAAGTAGCGGTTTTTACATAGTATGGGTATAGCTTATTTTTGTAGAGTTTAGTAGAGGTTATAATGATGGGCAAAGTAAGAATGACTAGAGCTGTGATTATGCATGAAGTAAATATATTTATTACTTTTATTTGGAGTTGCACCAATTTTTTGGTTCCTAAGACCAATGGATTACTTCTATCCTATAAAAGTTGAAAAAGCCATGTTCTTATACATGGGAGCATGAGTTAGCAGTTCTTGCAGTACTTTTTCGGTAAGCAAAAAGGTTTGAGCTTTTATTATTAGATTCACAATCTAATGTTTTTGTTAAACTATGCTTACAGTAGATGGGACCGAGAATAATTTTAGGGTTAAGGGATAGGAGGAGTAGAGGCAGTAGATGCAAGGTTATTAGGGCATTTTCTCGTGTGAATGACGGTTTGATATTTTTGATATGGTGGGAATATTTACCACGCTGTGTGGTGATTAGTATATAAAGTGAGTATAGGGCAGTGATGGTGATGTTAATTCCTATTAGAATAATAGTAATGTTGGATCATGAGAATGAGGATATCACTACAAATAGTTCTCCGATAAGATTAATTGTTGGAGGAAGAGCCAGATTTGTGAGGCTTGCTAATAACCATCAGGCTGCTATCAGGGGAAGGAGGGTTTGAAGTCCTCGTGCGAGAATCATAGTACGGCTATGGATTCGTTCGTAATTGGAGTTGGCTAAGCAGAATAGCATCGAGGATGTTAAACCATGGGCAATTATTAGGGCTGTTGCACCTATATAACTTCATGGTGTTTGAATAAGAACCGCTACAATAACGAGTGCCATATGACTAACTGAGGAGTATGCAATTAGGGATTTTAGATCTGTTTGACGGAGACAGATAGAGCTTGTTATGATTATGCCTCATAGAGATAATATTATGAAAGGATACGCTATGAAGTTGGTCAGGGGGTTTAGTAGGGTTGTAATTCGTATCATGCCATAGCCTCCTAATTTCAGGAGTACGGCGGCAAGTACCATGGAGCCGGCAATAGGGGCCTCTACGTGTGCTTTTGGTAGTCACAAGTGGAGGCCGTATAGAGGTATCTTTACTATGAATGCTATCATGCATGCCAATCATAAGAAAACATTAGATCAGGAGTTTGGCAGAGGTTGAATTCAGTATTGAATTATGAGAAAATTTAGGGAGCCCATGAAATTGTGGATGTAAAGGAGAGCTACTAGGAGTGGGAGAGATCCTATTAAAGTATAAAATAAGAAGTAGAGCCCTGCGTTTAGTCGTTCAGTTTGATTCCCCCATCGGGTAATAATGATCAGGGTTGGGATTAGTGTTGCCTCAAATAGGATGTAAAAGAAGATAAGTTCAGAGGCGGTGAAAGTTATAATTAGGAACAACTGGAGAAGAATCAGTATTGAAATATATAGTTTTTTTCGAGTTAAGGGTTCTTTTGATAAATGGTGTTGGCTTGCTATAAGTATAAGGGGTAGAAGTCATGTTGTAAGTGCTAGTAGCGGTGCTGATAGGGAGTCAGAGAAAAATATTAAGGAGGGGTTCAATGTATTATCATTTGGTTGATTCAGGTAGAATAAGCTGATTAAGCTGATTAGCAAACCATATGTTGTCGTGTTAATTCAGATTATGTTAGGCTTTGATACTCATGTAAGGGGGATCAGTATGATAGTGGGGATGATAATTTTTAGCATTGTAAGAGGTTTAGGTTTTGTACGTAATCAGTCCCGTAGGTGTTAGATACTATAACTAGTAGAGATAGTCCTAATGCTGCTTCGCAGGCAGCAAATACTAGTAGTACGATTGGTATCATGCTGGCTAATGTAAGGTGGTTGTTGAGAATAGTTACAGATATTATTACAAATAGTGATAATATTATGCCCTCTAAGCATAGTAGCGATGATATTAGGTGTGATCGATAAACAAGTATACCTATTAGAGAAAGAATGAATGCCAGAAAGATATTAATATATACTATGGACATATGATAATTATGAGATAAATCATAATCTAATGAGTCGAAATCATTTGTTTTGGCTTAAACTAATTATCATATTCGGTTCATTCTAGCCCCTTTTCGGTTCATTCGTACGCTAGGCTTGCAGCTAGGAGGGAGATTAGTAGGAGTGCTATGATAAGTATTGTTGTCAACTTGTTGGTTTGTGACGCTCAGGGAAGTGGGAGTAGGAGTGCGATTTCTAGGTCGAAAAGCAGGAATGTGATGGCAACTAGGAAGAATTTTATAGAGAAAGGTAGGCGAGCAGATCCCATGGGGTCAAAACCACATTCGTAGGGGCTTGTCTTGTCTGTATAAATATTTAGTTGGGGAAGTCAGAATGCGATTAGTACAAGTAAGGACGCTAGGGTTACATTAGTTATCAAGGTTAGTATTACGTTTATTACTTCTTTCCAGGTTGATCTGGAGCTAACTGATTGGAAGTCAATTGTACTAGTTATACTAAAGAAATAGGATCCTCATCAATAAATAGATACATATAAGAATAGTCAGACTACATCAACAAAGTGTCAATATCATGCAGCGGCTTCAAATCCGAAGTGGTGGTTTGATGTGAAGTGGTAGTATAGTTGTCGGAGAAAGCACACGATAAGGAATGTGGAGCCAATAATTACATGTAGTCCGTGAAACCCAGTAGCTATAAAAAAGGTAGATCCGTACACTCCGTCGGAGATTGTAAAAGATGTCTCGTAGTATTCGGAGGCCTGTAATAGTGTAAAATATACGCCTAAGGAGATTGTAATAAATAGGCCTTGAAGTATGTGTTTACGATTGCCTTCTATTAAACTATGATGGGCTCAAGTAATAGATACTCCGGAGGCTAGGAGGACTGAGGTGTTGAGTAGAGGAACTTCTAGTGGGTTAAGAGGAATAATGCCGGTGGGAGGTCAGCAACCTCCAAGTTCAGGAGTAGGGGCTAGGCTGGAATGGTAAAAGGCTCAAAAGAAGCCTGCAAAGAAAAATACTTCTGATACAATAAAAAGAACTATTCCGTACCGTAGTCCTTTTTGTACAATAGGGGTGTGATGTCCTTGGAATGTGCCTTCTCGGATCACATCTCGTCATCACTGGTATATGGTTAGCAGGTTGGTTGTGAATCCTAATGTAAGTAGGGATATTGAGTTATAGTGAAATCATATGATAAGACCCGATGTTATAAGAAGGGCAGAAAGGGCTCCTGTTAGCGGTCATGGGCTTGGGTTAACTATATGGTAAGCGTGAGTTTGGTGGGTCATTAGGTGTTGTCATGTAAGTATAGACTTACTAGTAAGGTAAAGACATAGGCTTGAATTAAGGCAACAGCAAACTCTAGAATCGTAAATAGAATTAAAATAATAAAAGTGATGAAAGCTGTGGTCGCGCTAATATTAATAAGAGCTAAGGTAGCCCCTCCAATCAAATGGATTAGGAGGTGTCCTGCAGTAATATTGGCGGTTAATCGAACGGCTAGAGCTATGGGTTGAATGAATAGACTAATAGTTTCGATGATTACTAGTATTGGAATTAGGGGAAGAGGGGTGCCTTGGGGTAGAAAGTGTGCCAAGGATGCTTTGGTCTTATAGCGGAAACCGGTAATTACTGTCCCTGCTCATAGGGGGATTGCTATTCCGAGGTTTATAGAGAGTTGTGTCGTGGGCGTAAATGAGTGGGGTAGTAGTCCAAGTAGGTTAGTTGAACCAATGAATAGAATTAGTGATATAAGTATGAGAGCTCAGGTTCGTCCCTTTTGATTATGAATTGCTAGTATTTGTTTTGATGTTAATTGAATTAATCATTGCTGAATGGAGATTAACCGATTATTGATTAGGCGATTGGGTGCTGGGAATAAAATGGAAGGGAATATGACGATCAGTACTACAATAGGGAGACCTATTATTGAGGGGGCAGCGAAAGAGGCGAATAAATTTTCGTTCATTTGTTTTCTCAAGGATTATGTTGACTAGTGATTTTAGTAGACTTGGTTATTGGGTTTTCCGGGTAGTGGTGATTTGAAATTTTTAGTTGGAATAGAATGAAGAGGGTGAGAAATATTGAAAAGATTATAATAAATCAGGTGGATGTGTCTAGCTGTGGCATTTCATTAAGGGGAGGTTAAAACTCCCAGTCTTTAACTTAAAAGGTTAATGCTTTATAGCTTCTTAATGAGTAAGTCTAGTCTAGGTTATACTATTAAGGCAGATCAGGTTTCAAAATAAGATAGGGGGACTATTTCAAGAACAATGGGTATAAAGCTATGGTTAGATCCGCAGATTTCAGAGCACTGGCCATAATACAGTCCCGGTCGTATGGCTATAAGGGTGGTTTGGTTTAGTCGTCCTGGAATAGCGTCAGTTTTTAGACCTAGTGATGGAACAGCTCATGAATGCAAAACGTCTTCTGAAGAAATAAGTATTCGGATGGTTATTTCTATTGGGAGGACAACTCGGTTGTCTACTTCTAATAGTCGGAGTTCTCCTGGCTTTAATTCTTGTGTTGGGATTATGTAGGAGTCAAAGTTTAAGTCTTCATAATCAGTATATTCATAGCTTCAGTATCATTGGTGGCCTATTGTTTTCACGGTTAAAGAGGGGTTATTGATTTCGTCTATTATATAAAGGATTCGGAGGGAAGGTAGAGCGATTAGGATTAGGATAATGGCGGGTAGGATAGTTCATACTGTTTCTACTTCCTGTGCGTCTATTGTGCTTGTATGAGTTAATTTTGTAGTCAATATTAGGGAAATGATGTAGAGAACTAAAGAACTGATTAAGAATACAATTATTAGTGTATGGTCATGAAAATGAAGTAGCTCCTCTATAATAGGGGAGGTTGCGTCCTGTAATCCGAGTTGAAATGGGTACGCCATAGAGGTATATAGGGGTTTCACCTATAATTTAACCTTGACAAAGTTATGTAATATTTTACTAATACCTCCTGATTGAGAAAGACATAGTGGTTATGACATTGGCTTGAAACCAATTTTAGGGGGTTCGATTCCTTCCTTTCTTATTTTTGGATTACATATGTAGGTTCTTCGAACGTGTGATATGGAGGGGGACATCCATGTAGTCATTCAATATTAGTTGTAGTAAGTTCTACTATAGCAACTTCTCGTTTGGATGCAAAGGCCTCTCAGATTATAAAAATTATAAGCATCACCGCTGTAAGCGAGATAAACGATCCTATAGAGGAGACGGTATTTCAGGTGGTATATGCATCTGGATAGTCAGAGTACCGACGAGGTATTCCGGATAAACCTAGGAAATGCTGAGGGAAGAAAGTTATATTTACTCCCACAAATATAATTGTAAAGTGAATCTTTGCTCAAGTATCGTTAAGAGTATAACCTGAGAATAAGGGGAATCAGTGGGCAAATCCTCCCATAATGGCAAAAACTGCTCCC
>NW_027554606.1:0-19938 GCF_053574225.1 Canis aureus
ATGCTAATAGTAGAAGAAAAGATGGAGGAAGAAGTCAGAAGCTCATGTTATTTATTCGGGGGAATGCCATGTCCGGAGCACCAATTATTAATGGCACTAGTCAGTTTCCAAAGCCCCCAATTATAATGGGCATGACTATGAAGAAGATTATTACGAAAGCATGGGCGGTTACGACGACGTTATAAATTTGATCGTCGCCTAGTAAAGTACCGGGCTGACCTAGTTCGGCTCGGATGAGGAGGCTCAAGGCAGTGCCTACTATGCCGGCTCATGCTCCAAATAGTAAGTATAAAGTACCAATATCTTTGTGATTAGTAGAGAACAGTCATCGGTTAATGAACATAGGTAAAATGGCTGATAAAAGCATTAGACTGTAAATCTAAAAATAGAGGTTTAAGTCCTCTTTTTGCCAAGCTCTGTGGTGAATTTTCATATTGAATTGCAAATTCAAAGAAGCAGCCTAGACGCCGCCGGGGCTTCTCCCGCCTTTTTTTTCTACGCGGCGGGAGAAGGTAGATTGAAGCCAGTTACTAGGGTATTTAGCTGTTAACTAAAATTTCGTGAGGTAGAAGCTCACCAATCTAGGGAGGGCTTAGCTTAATTAAAGTGTTTGATTTGCATTCAATTGATGTAAGATAGATTCTTGCAGCCCTTAGAGGTGATTTGGTCAGGGGTTAAGTGTATAGCACTTGCTTAGAGCTTTGAAGGCTCTTGGTCTGGTCTAACCTAAACTCCTAGTCCAAGACTGATAATATAGGTGTTAGCGGGAGTAGTATAGTTGAGATAATGATTAAGGGGGGTAGTAGGGTTGCCTTTTTTGTGTACTCGAATTGTCATTTTATTTTTATGTTATTTGTGGACGGGAATATGGTAAGTGCGGTGCTATATGTGAGTCGCAGGTAGAAATATAAGTTAAGTAGAGCGGTGATGGCTATTAGTGTTGGAATAATAATTATGTTATTTTTTGTTAATTCTTGAATAATTATTCATTTAGGGATGAAGCCAGATAATGGGGGTAGTCCTCCTAGGGATAATATTAAGATTAAGATTATGGAGGTGATTAGGGGAAATTTATTTCATATGTGGGATAAGGATAAGGTTGTGGTGGATGAGTTTAATATGAATAGTATGAAGGTAGATAGTGTTATTAGAATATATAAAGTTAAGTTTAGGATTATTATTGTAGGGTTGTAAATAATGATAGCGGCTATTCAGCCTATGTGGGCAATGGAGGAGTATGCTATGATTTTTCGTAGTTGAGTTTGATTTAGTCCGCCTCAGCCTCCTACTAGAACGGATGCGAGGGCTATTAGTATAAGAAGGTTGGTGTTAATTGATGGGGAGATTTGATATAGGATGGATATAGGTGCGATTTTTTGTCATGTTAGTAGGATTATTCCTGATATAAGTGTTACTCCTTGTGCTACTTCGGGAACTCAGAAGTGGAATGGAGATAGGCCTAGTTTTATTGTTAGGGCGGTGGTTATTATGATGGATGCGATGGGGTTTGAGATTTTTGAGATTACTCATTGGCCGGAGTAAAGAAGGTTAATGGTGACTCCTATTATTAGTAATATTGAGGCAGTAGCTTGTGTAAGAAAATATTTTGTAGAGGCTTCTATGGCTCGTGGATTATACTTTTTTATGAGGATAGGGATGATGGCTAGCATGTTTATTTCGAATCCAATTCAGATCAGTAATCAGTGCGAGCTTAGTATGACGATTATGGTCCCTGCCATGATAGTTGCTATAATAATAGTGAGAATAGGGGGTTTTATTAGTACGGGAAGGGTATAAACCAACATTTTCGGGGTATGGGCCCGATAGCTTAATTTAGCTGACCTTACTGTAGAATATAGTGTAAGTTTGGTAGCACGAAGATCTTTGAATTCTTAAGATTAGGTTCGAAGCCTATTATTCTAGAAATAAGAGGATTTAAACCTCTATTATTTACTCTATCAAAGTAACTCTTTTATCAGACATATTTCTTATGTTTGGGGTGGGATACTCGCGGTAATAATGGGTAAGGCAACATGTCATATGCATAGGGCTAAAGTTAGGGGTAGAAAATTTTTTCACAATAAGTGTATTAATTGATCATAGCGGAATCGAGGGTATGATGCTCGAATTCATAGGAAGCAGATAGTTAGTAAGAGGGTTTTTATAGTGAAGTTAATAGAGTAGAGTTCTGGTATAAATGGGTTGTGGAATGCACCGAAGAATAGAATTGTTGTGAGGATATTTATTATAATGATATTTGCGTACTCTGCTAGAAAGAATAGGGCAAAAGGACCCGCTGCATACTCTACGTTAAATCCAGAAACTAGTTCGGATTCTCCTTCAGTTAAGTCGAAGGGGGCTCGGTTAGTTTCTGCTAGAGTAGAAATGAATCATATCATGGCTAGGGGCCAGGCCGGAAAGATTAGTCATATATGTTCTTGGGTGATAATTAGTGTGGATAGTGTAAATGACCCGTTTATTAGGAGGACTGATAGGAGAATGATTGCTAGTGTTACTTCATATGAGATTGTTTGAGCTACTGCTCGGAGGGCTCCGATTAGAGCGTATTTGGAGTTTGAGGCTCATCCTGACCAAAGGATGGAGTATACGGCGAGACTTGATATTGCTAGTATGAATAGGACTCCTAAGTTTATATTAATGAGTGGGTAGGGCATTGGGAGAGGGATTCATATAGTTAGGGCTAGTGATAGAGCTAGAATGGGGGCTAGAATGAATATTGATATGGAGGATGTAAGTGGTCGTAGAGGTTCTTTTGTGAAGAGTTTTACTGCATCTGCGATTGGTTGAAGGAGGCCGTAGGGGCCTACGATATTAGGCCCTTTTCGAAGTTGTATGTAGCCTAAGACTTTTCGTTCAACGAGGGTGAGGAAGGCTACGGCAAGAAGGATTGGGATGATAAGAGAGATAATGTTGATAAAGAACATTTTGTTAGGGAGAGGAATTGAACCTCTGATAATAAAGGTTTAAGTTTTACGCAGTTACCGGGCTCTGCCACCCTAACAAAGCCCCTTTTCTCGGGCTTATGAGGAGATAAACTGGTTAGATTGAGTTGACTTCATCTATTAGTTTTAAGGCGCCTTTGTGAGGTAGGCCTTACATCCCTTGTCCTTTCGTACTGGGGGAGGTTATATAATAGATAGAAACCGACCTGGATTACTCCGGTCTGAACTCAGATCACGTAGGACTTTAATCGTTGAACAAACGAACCCTTAATAGCTGCTGCACCATTAGGATGTCCTGATCCAACATCGAGGTCGTAAACCCTATTGTCGATATGGACTCTTGAATAGGATTGCGCTGTTATCCCTAGGGTAACTTGTTCCGTTGATCAAAAATTATTGGATCAATAAGTGATGTTATATTTTGACTTGTGGGTCTAAATTTTAATCACTCGGGAGTTTTTTTATATTCCGAGGTCACCCCAACCTAAATTGCTAACCCACAATAATGGTGTAATGTTATGCCTTGTAGGTATTTAGTATCCATAAGTTTGGGTTAGTTAATTAAAGCTCCATAGGGTCTTCTCGTCTTATTGTGGCATTCCCGCCTCTTCACGGGAAGGTCAATTTCACTGATTGGGAATAAGAGACAGTTAAACCCTCGTGTGGCCATTCATACAAGTCCTTATTTAGAGAACAAATGATTATGCTACCTTTGCACGGTCAGGATACCGCGGCCGTTAAACAAGTGTCACTGGGCAGGCAGTGCCTCCAATACTAGAAATGCTGGAGGTGAGTTTTTGGTAAACAGGCGGGGTTTGTGTTTGCCGAGTTCCTTTTACTCCTTTTAATCTTTCCTTAAATGCATGCCTGTGTTGGGTTAACAATAGGGTAGATAAGTATTTCATTTTTGGGTTGATATTATCAGATTGTTAACTATCAGTGGTCTATCCGTTTCTGATATAAGCTTATGCGGGGAGAAAATAGTTCTTGTTACTCATACTAGCATTGTTGCTTCTATATTTAAATAGAATGGCCCAGGAGGTATAATTAGGAGTTGATGTAATATGATTGGGATTAAGTTATATTGTTTGTTGAGCTGGAACGCTTTCTCAATTGGTGGCTGCTTTTAAGCCAACTATGGTGATGTTAGTATATACTCTCTAATAAAGGTTGTATCCTGATTCTAAGAAGCTGTACCTTCTTAGACTATATTTTAAATTTACATTAAAATTTTGTTTTTTTTTAGGTAAATTTAAAGTTGAACTAAAATTCTGTTTGTGGGCAACCAGCTATCACCAGGCTCGTTAGGCTTTTCACCTCTACCCACAAATCTTCTCACTATTTTGCTACATAGATGAGTTGATCCTTTTAGATTGTTTATGGGTAGCTCGTCTGGTTTCGGGGAGCTTAGCTTAAGTTCTCTTTGTTAAGTCGTTTCTGGCTAGTTCATTATGCAAAAGGTAAAAGGGGTAATCTTTGCTGTTTAATACTGTTAAGATGTCTTTCATCATTCCCTTACGGTACTATCTCTATCGCTCCAATTAAAATTTCTATCTCCTATACTTTTATTATTTAACTAAATGTTTTACTTTATATGTCTGTGATACTTAAGTTTGGGGTTAGTTGGGCTAGCTTTTGTTCAAAGTGGTCATAAGTAATGAAATCTTCTGGGTGTAGGCCAGACGCTTTAGTTAAGCTACACTTTGATTAATCCAAGCACACCTTCCGGTATGCTTACCTTGTTACGACTTGTCTCCTCTTGTGTCTTAGTTAAGTTAATATGGTTATGGTTGTGTCTTATTACTTGAGGAGGGTGACGGGCGGTGTGTGCGTGCTTCATGGCCCTATTCAATTAAGCTCTCTATTCTTAATTTACTACTAAATCCTCCTTCAGTTTTTAATTTCATAAAAACGTTCGTGGAATGTTCTTGGGTAGAAAATGTAGCCCATTTCTTCCCACCCCATAAGTTACACCTTGACCTAACTTTTTTATGTAAAATGATTGTGCTTACTATTCTACCTTTTGAGGGTTTGCTGAAGATGGCGGTATATAGACTGAATTAGCAAAGGGTGGTGAGGTTTATCGGGGTTTATCGATTATAGAACAGGCTCCTCTAGAGGGATATAAAGCACCGCCAAGTCCTTTGAGTTTTAAGCTATTGCTAGTAGTCCTCTGGCGAATTATTTTGTTGTAAAATTATCTATGTTTAGGGCTAAGCATAGTGGGGTATCTAATCCCAGTTTGGGTCTTAGCTATCGTGTAGTCAGATTATTATAAAGTCACTTTCGTGGTCTATTTTATGGTAACTGTAGCTTTTTACGGCTTAGTTAAGTTTTAACTTTAGTGCAAAGGTATCTTAAACACGCTTTACGCCGTGGGCCTATTAGTTTGGGTTAATCGTATGACCGCGGTGGCTGGCACGAAATTTACCAACCCTTTTTAGTATGGCTTAGTCAAACTTTCGTTTATGGCTTAATTTTTATCACTGCTGTATCCCGTGGGGGTGTGGCTTAGCAAGGTGTTATGAGCTACTTAAGAGTGTGCTTGATACCTGCTCCTTTAGATCACTGCTGATTTTAAGGGCATTCTCACTGGGGCGTGGAGACTTGCATGTGTAAGTCTACTAAGAACTAATAGGAAGGCTAGGACCAAACCTTTGTGTTTATGGAGTCGTGCGACTCATCTTGGCATTTTCAGTGCCTTGCTTTATTAATTAAGCTACATTAACTTATACTGAAATTGTAGTGTGTATAATAAATAAAATACATAGTAAATATGAGAGGAAAAAAAAAGGGGATGCTATCTATAGATAGACCACGAGATCGAATGCGTGTAAGACTGTTGTGTTAAGTTAACTAGAGTAGCAATACATTTGTATACAATTTAAATAAAGCTTGTGAGTATTGTATGCACTTAGTCCTGTTTTTGGGGTTTGGCAGGACATAAATAAGTGTATAATAGATGACATGAGTTTATGGGGGGTAAGGGGGGTTTGTATAAGTTAACTTAATGTCTTGCGCGTGTACGTACGTGTACACACGTGTACGTACGTGTACACACGTGTACGTACGTGTACACACGTGTACGTACGTGTACACACGTGTACGTACGTGTACACACGTGTACGTACGTGTACACACGTGTACGTACGTGTACGTACGTGTACGTACGTGTACGTACGTGTACACACGTGTACGTACGTGTACACACGTGTACGTACGTGTACACACGTGTACGTACGTGTACACACGTGTACGTACGTGTACACACGTGTACGTACGTGTACACACGTGTACGTACGTGTACACACGTGTGTCCTAGAATTATATGTCCTGAAACCATTGACTGAATAGCACCTTGATTTTATGCGTGAGTTGATAAATGATAATGAATAAGTCCAGCTACAAGTTATTTGACTGCATTAGGGCCGCGACGGGCATATTCCCTGAGAGCAGAAGATAAGTTAGAGTTAGTGCCGTTGCGGTCATAGATGAGTGATAGCAGATTCCCCCCCTAAAAATAAAAGATACCAAATGCATGACACCACAGTTATGTGTGATCATGGGCTGATTAGTCACTAGTCCATCGAGATGTCCCATTTGCGAGAATTAGTAGGATTGGAATAAATAGAGTCATGGCCCTGAGGTAAGAACCAGATGCCAGGTATAGTTTCATGATAGTAACCCCCACATTAGCATGGGCCCGGAGCGAGAAGAGTGACATTACAGGCAAGGATTGATGGTTTCTCGAGGCATGGTGATTAAGCCCTTATTGGACTAAGTGATATGCATCTAGTTACTGTTGAGGATCAATGGGTTGTGGAATTGGACTAGACATGTCCTATGTAAAGATATAATATCATGTACATGCTTATATGCATGGGGCAAGCCATTAATGCACGACGTACATAGGGGAGGGAAAGAAGGATTTTTTGGAGATACTGACATAGCACAGTAGAGGTGGTCCAATATATGAATGTAGGGGGTGTCAGGGAATAGTTTAAGAAGAATTTCAGCTTTGGGTGCTGATGGTGGAGCAAGAGCTTCTTCCTTGAGTCTTAGGGAGGGCGACTACTCTCCATTTTTGGTTTACAAGACCAAGGTAATGATTATACTACAAAGACTCTTCATTTTAGAAGATTATTTTCGATAACGCTAATTGTTGGCATTAGAATCAATAGGATGGTGAAATATAGAATTGAGGCGACCTGTCCGATAATGATGAAAGGGTGTTCAACTGGCTGTCCTCCAATCCAAGTTAAAGTGAGAAGATCGGCGACTAAAAGTCAGAATAGGCATTGGCTGAGGGGTCGGAATATTATACTGCGTTGCTTAGATGTGTGGAGGAATGGAATGAATGCTAAAATTAGGATGGAGAATACTAGGGCGAGTACACCTCCTAATTTATTAGGGATAGATCGTAGGATGGCATAGGCGAATAGGAAGTATCATTCAGGTTTGATATGTGGAGGGGTGTTTAGGGGGTTTGCAGGGGTGTAGTTGTCTGGATCTCCTAATAGGTCTGGTGAAAATAAAACTAGTGATATTAAGACTAGGAGCAGGAGTAGGATTCCTAGGATATCTTTAATTGTGTAGTAGGGGTGAAACGGAATTTTGTCTGAGTCTGATGTGATTCCTGAGGGGTTGTTGGATCCGGTTTCGTGTAGAAATAGGAGGTGTACTATTGCTAGAGCTGCGATGATGAATGGAAAGATAAAATGAAATGCAAAGAATCGTGTTAAGGTTGCTTTGTCTACTGAGAAGCCACCTCAGATTCACTCTACTAAGTTGGTTCCGATATAGGGGATGGCGGAGAGAAGGTTAGTGATTACAGTTGCCCCTCAAAATGATATTTGTCCTCACGGCAGTACATAGCCTATGAATGCTGTGGCTATGGTTGCGAATAGTAGTACAATTCCAATGTTTCATGTTTCTATGAATACATAGGATCCATAGTATAGGCCTCGTCCCACATGTATGAATAGGCAGATGAAGAATATGGAAGCGCCATTTGCATGTATATAGCGGATAATTCAGCCGTAGTTAACGTCTCGACAGATGTGGGTGACCGATGAAAAAGCTGTGGCCGTGTCCGATGTGTAGTGTATAGCTAGAAATAAACCTGTTAGAATCTGTAGAATCAAGCATACTCCTAATAAGGACCCGAAATTCCATCAAGCAGAGATGTTAGATGGCGCTGGGAGGTCAATGAATGAATTGTTGACAATTTTGGCTAGTGGGTGGGTTTTTCGAATGTTGGTCATTAATGTTCTTATAGTTGAAATACAACGATGATTTTTCATGTCATTAGTCATGGTTAAATTCCATGTAGGAATAATGATAACATACATTGTATTTATTTTAAGTATCGTTTTTGTGATGAGTTTTGTGGGTTTTGCCACTAAACCATCTCCTATTTATGGTGGGCTTGTGCTAATTATTAGCGGTGGGATTGGTTGTGCGATTGTTCTGAATTTTGGGGGTTCTTTTTTAGGGCTGATAGTGTTTTTAATTTATTTGGGGGGTATATTAGTAGTATTTGGTTATACAACTGCTATGGCTACTGAGCAATACCCTGAGGTGTGAGTTTCAAATAAGGCTGTTCTAGCGGCTTTTATTACTGGTCTATTGTCTGAGTTGTTGACTGCTTGCTATATTTTGAAGGATGATGAGGTGGAGGTAGTATTAAAGTTTAATGGAATAGGGGATTGGGTAATTTATGATACGGGGGACTCTGGGTTTTTTAGTGAAGAGGCTATGGGTATTGCGGCTTTATATAGTTATGGAACCTGGTTGGTGATTGTTACAGGTTGGTCGCTGTTAACTGGTGTGTTGGTTATCATGGAAGTTACCCGTGGTAATTAAGGATTAGTAGGCTGAGAATTATAGTTAGTATGAACGATAGGAAATAGAGCTTGATGAGACCCTTTTGATTTGAAATAAGGGTAGAAGATTTTATTTGGAAATACGAGATTGATTTGGGTAGGATGTTTTCTAGTCAGATGGAGTCCAGAAGTATAGATGCTGATTTCTGGCTGATGGTTAAACTTGTTTTAGGTGTGAGGCGGTGCATAATGGTTGGATAATAGCCAAGGAGGGTGGAAAATTTAAAGTAATTAGATGGATAGTTAAATTTGAGTCCTTGTATGGTAAGGTTTAGTTCTAGTGCCAGGATGAAACCCAAGATAGTTACTGCAAGGGCTATCATTTTTAGATAATGAGGCATAGTTATCTGTGGGATGGTGGTGGGTGTGATGCTGTGGGAGATAATGTATCCTGCAAATACACTTCCGATAAGGAGTCGTTTAATAGAGTTAATTAGGAGAGGATTATTCTCGTTGATAAGGATTATAGGGGAGAAGCGGGGCTGGCCTAGTAGAGCGAAGAATATAATTCGGGTGCTGTAGGCAGCGGTTAGGGATGTGGCAACGAGTGTAATTAAGAGGGCTCAGGCGTTGGTATTCGACGTGTTAGCGGACTCGATGATCAGGTCTTTGGAGTAGAATCCTGTAAGGAAAGGTATGCCTGTTAATGCGAGGCTTCCGACAATCAGGGAAGTTGTGGTGAAGGGAAGGACTTTAAATAGGCCACCTATCTTTCGAATGTCTTGTTCATCGTTTAGGCTGTGGATAATTGACCCTGAACATATGAATAACATAGCTTTAAAAAATGCGTGAGTGCAGATGTGTAAGAAGGCTAGGTAAGGCTGGTTAATGCCAATTGTTACTATTATTAGGCCTAGTTGGCTTGAGGTAGAGAACGCTACAATTTTTTTGATATCGTTCTGTGTAAGAGCGCAGATTGCAGTAAATAGTGTAGTAATAGCCCCTAAGCATAAAGTGAGGGTTTGAATAGTTTGATTATGCTCTATTAGTGGATGAAAGCGGATAAGAAGAAATACTCCTGCTACAACTATTGTGCTTGAGTGAAGTAGGGCTGATACAGGAGTGGGGCCTTCTATGGCTGAGGGGAGTCAGGGATGTAAGCCGAATTGAGCAGATTTACCGGTAGCTGCTAATAGTAAGCCAAGTAGCGGCAAATTAAAATTATCGTTTGTTGTAATAAAGATTTGTTGAAGGTCTCATGTGTTTAAGTTCAATAGAAACCATGCTATGGTTATAATGAAGCCTACATCTCCAATACGGTTATAGAGGATAGCTTGTAGGGCAGCTGTATTTGCATCGGTTCGGCCGTATCATCATCCAATAAGTAAAAATGATATAATGCCAACTCCTTCTCAGCCAATGAATAGTTGGAATATGTTGTTTGCGGTGACTAAGACTATTATAGTAATAAGAAATAAGAGAAGATACTTGAAAAATCGGTTAATATAAGGATCGGAGTGTATATATCATATAGAAAACTCTATAATAGACCACGTGACAAAAAGGGCTACGGGCACAAAGATTATTGAGAAGTAGTCTAATTTAAAACTCATGGATAGTTTTATGGTCTGGATTGTTATTCAATGTCAGTTTGAAACAATTGTTTCCTGTCCTGAGTAGATGAATATTATTGTGGGAATTATGCTAATTATGAATGCGTAAGAAGTAGCGGTTTTTACATAGTATGGGTATAGCTTATTTTTGTAGAGTTTAGTAGAGGTTATAATGATGGGCAAAGTAAGAATGACTAGAGCTGTGATTATGCATGAAGTAAATATATTTATTACTTTTATTTGGAGTTGCACCAATTTTTTGGTTCCTAAGACCAATGGATTACTTCTATCCTATAAAAGTTGAAAAAGCCATGTTCTTATACATGGGAGCATGAGTTAGCAGTTCTTGCAGTACTTTTTCGGTAAGCAAAAAGGTTTGAGCTTTTATTATTAGATTCACAATCTAATGTTTTTGTTAAACTATGCTTACAGTAGATGGGACCGAGAATAATTTTAGGGTTAAGGGATAGGAGGAGTAGAGGCAGTAGATGCAAGGTTATTAGGGCATTTTCTCGTGTGAATGACGGTTTGATATTTTTGATATGGTGGGAATATTTACCACGCTGTGTGGTGATTAGTATATAAAGTGAGTATAGGGCAGTGATGGTGATGTTAATTCCTATTAGAATAATAGTAATGTTGGATCATGAGAATGAGGATATCACTACAAATAGTTCTCCGATAAGATTAATTGTTGGAGGAAGAGCCAGATTTGTGAGGCTTGCTAATAACCATCAGGCTGCTATCAGGGGAAGGAGGGTTTGAAGTCCTCGTGCGAGAATCATAGTACGGCTATGGATTCGTTCGTAATTGGAGTTGGCTAAGCAGAATAGCATCGAGGATGTTAAACCATGGGCAATTATTAGGGCTGTTGCACCTATATAACTTCATGGTGTTTGAATAAGAACCGCTACAATAACGAGTGCCATATGACTAACTGAGGAGTATGCAATTAGGGATTTTAGATCTGTTTGACGGAGACAGATAGAGCTTGTTATGATTATGCCTCATAGAGATAATATTATGAAAGGATACGCTATGAAGTTGGTCAGGGGGTTTAGTAGGGTTGTAATTCGTATCATGCCATAGCCTCCTAATTTCAGGAGTACGGCGGCAAGTACCATGGAGCCGGCAATAGGGGCCTCTACGTGTGCTTTTGGTAGTCACAAGTGGAGGCCGTATAGAGGTATCTTTACTATGAATGCTATCATGCATGCCAATCATAAGAAAACATTAGATCAGGAGTTTGGCAGAGGTTGAATTCAGTATTGAATTATGAGAAAATTTAGGGAGCCCATGAAATTGTGGATGTAAAGGAGAGCTACTAGGAGTGGGAGAGATCCTATTAAAGTATAAAATAAGAAGTAGAGCCCTGCGTTTAGTCGTTCAGTTTGATTCCCCCATCGGGTAATAATGATCAGGGTTGGGATTAGTGTTGCCTCAAATAGGATGTAAAAGAAGATAAGTTCAGAGGCGGTGAAAGTTATAATTAGGAACAACTGGAGAAGAATCAGTATTGAAATATATAGTTTTTTTCGAGTTAAGGGTTCTTTTGATAAATGGTGTTGGCTTGCTATAAGTATAAGGGGTAGAAGTCATGTTGTAAGTGCTAGTAGCGGTGCTGATAGGGAGTCAGAGAAAAATATTAAGGAGGGGTTCAATGTATTATCATTTGGTTGATTCAGGTAGAATAAGCTGATTAAGCTGATTAGCAAACCATATGTTGTCGTGTTAATTCAGATTATGTTAGGCTTTGATACTCATGTAAGGGGGATCAGTATGATAGTGGGGATGATAATTTTTAGCATTGTAAGAGGTTTAGGTTTTGTACGTAATCAGTCCCGTAGGTGTTAGATACTATAACTAGTAGAGATAGTCCTAATGCTGCTTCGCAGGCAGCAAATACTAGTAGTACGATTGGTATCATGCTGGCTAATGTAAGGTGGTTGTTGAGAATAGTTACAGATATTATTACAAATAGTGATAATATTATGCCCTCTAAGCATAGTAGCGATGATATTAGGTGTGATCGATAAACAAGTATACCTATTAGAGAAAGAATGAATGCCAGAAAGATATTAATATATACTATGGACATATGATAATTATGAGATAAATCATAATCTAATGAGTCGAAATCATTTGTTTTGGCTTAAACTAATTATCATATTCGGTTCATTCTAGCCCCTTTTCGGTTCATTCGTACGCTAGGCTTGCAGCTAGGAGGGAGATTAGTAGGAGTGCTATGATAAGTATTGTTGTCAACTTGTTGGTTTGTGACGCTCAGGGAAGTGGGAGTAGGAGTGCGATTTCTAGGTCGAAAAGCAGGAATGTGATGGCAACTAGGAAGAATTTTATAGAGAAAGGTAGGCGAGCAGATCCCATGGGGTCAAAACCACATTCGTAGGGGCTTGTCTTGTCTGTATAAATATTTAGTTGGGGAAGTCAGAATGCGATTAGTACAAGTAAGGACGCTAGGGTTACATTAGTTATCAAGGTTAGTATTACGTTTATTACTTCTTTCCAGGTTGATCTGGAGCTAACTGATTGGAAGTCAATTGTACTAGTTATACTAAAGAAATAGGATCCTCATCAATAAATAGATACATATAAGAATAGTCAGACTACATCAACAAAGTGTCAATATCATGCAGCGGCTTCAAATCCGAAGTGGTGGTTTGATGTGAAGTGGTAGTATAGTTGTCGGAGAAAGCACACGATAAGGAATGTGGAGCCAATAATTACATGTAGTCCGTGAAACCCAGTAGCTATAAAAAAGGTAGATCCGTACACTCCGTCGGAGATTGTAAAAGATGTCTCGTAGTATTCGGAGGCCTGTAATAGTGTAAAATATACGCCTAAGGAGATTGTAATAAATAGGCCTTGAAGTATGTGTTTACGATTGCCTTCTATTAAACTATGATGGGCTCAAGTAATAGATACTCCGGAGGCTAGGAGGACTGAGGTGTTGAGTAGAGGAACTTCTAGTGGGTTAAGAGGAATAATGCCGGTGGGAGGTCAGCAACCTCCAAGTTCAGGAGTAGGGGCTAGGCTGGAATGGTAAAAGGCTCAAAAGAAGCCTGCAAAGAAAAATACTTCTGATACAATAAAAAGAACTATTCCGTACCGTAGTCCTTTTTGTACAATAGGGGTGTGATGTCCTTGGAATGTGCCTTCTCGGATCACATCTCGTCATCACTGGTATATGGTTAGCAGGTTGGTTGTGAATCCTAATGTAAGTAGGGATATTGAGTTATAGTGAAATCATATGATAAGACCCGATGTTATAAGAAGGGCAGAAAGGGCTCCTGTTAGCGGTCATGGGCTTGGGTTAACTATATGGTAAGCGTGAGTTTGGTGGGTCATTAGGTGTTGTCATGTAAGTATAGACTTACTAGTAAGGTAAAGACATAGGCTTGAATTAAGGCAACAGCAAACTCTAGAATCGTAAATAGAATTAAAATAATAAAAGTGATGAAAGCTGTGGTCGCGCTAATATTAATAAGAGCTAAGGTAGCCCCTCCAATCAAATGGATTAGGAGGTGTCCTGCAGTAATATTGGCGGTTAATCGAACGGCTAGAGCTATGGGTTGAATGAATAGACTAATAGTTTCGATGATTACTAGTATTGGAATTAGGGGAAGAGGGGTGCCTTGGGGTAGAAAGTGTGCCAAGGATGCTTTGGTCTTATAGCGGAAACCGGTAATTACTGTCCCTGCTCATAGGGGGATTGCTATTCCGAGGTTTATAGAGAGTTGTGTCGTGGGCGTAAATGAGTGGGGTAGTAGTCCAAGTAGGTTAGTTGAACCAATGAATAGAATTAGTGATATAAGTATGAGAGCTCAGGTTCGTCCCTTTTGATTATGAATTGCTAGTATTTGTTTTGATGTTAATTGAATTAATCATTGCTGAATGGAGATTAACCGATTATTGATTAGGCGATTGGGTGCTGGGAATAAAATGGAAGGGAATATGACGATCAGTACTACAATAGGGAGACCTATTATTGAGGGGGCAGCGAAAGAGGCGAATAAATTTTCGTTCATTTGTTTTCTCAAGGATTATGTTGACTAGTGATTTTAGTAGACTTGGTTATTGGGTTTTCCGGGTAGTGGTGATTTGAAATTTTTAGTTGGAATAGAATGAAGAGGGTGAGAAATATTGAAAAGATTATAATAAATCAGGTGGATGTGTCTAGCTGTGGCATTTCATTAAGGGGAGGTTAAAACTCCCAGTCTTTAACTTAAAAGGTTAATGCTTTATAGCTTCTTAATGAGTAAGTCTAGTCTAGGTTATACTATTAAGGCAGATCAGGTTTCAAAATAAGATAGGGGGACTATTTCAAGAACAATGGGTATAAAGCTATGGTTAGATCCGCAGATTTCAGAGCACTGGCCATAATACAGTCCCGGTCGTATGGCTATAAGGGTGGTTTGGTTTAGTCGTCCTGGAATAGCGTCAGTTTTTAGACCTAGTGATGGAACAGCTCATGAATGCAAAACGTCTTCTGAAGAAATAAGTATTCGGATGGTTATTTCTATTGGGAGGACAACTCGGTTGTCTACTTCTAATAGTCGGAGTTCTCCTGGCTTTAATTCTTGTGTTGGGATTATGTAGGAGTCAAAGTTTAAGTCTTCATAATCAGTATATTCATAGCTTCAGTATCATTGGTGGCCTATTGTTTTCACGGTTAAAGAGGGGTTATTGATTTCGTCTATTATATAAAGGATTCGGAGGGAAGGTAGAGCGATTAGGATTAGGATAATGGCGGGTAGGATAGTTCATACTGTTTCTACTTCCTGTGCGTCTATTGTGCTTGTATGAGTTAATTTTGTAGTCAATATTAGGGAAATGATGTAGAGAACTAAAGAACTGATTAAGAATACAATTATTAGTGTATGGTCATGAAAATGAAGTAGCTCCTCTATAATAGGGGAGGTTGCGTCCTGTAATCCGAGTTGAAATGGGTACGCCATAGAGGTATATAGGGGTTTCACCTATAATTTAACCTTGACAAAGTTATGTAATATTTTACTAATACCTCCTGATTGAGAAAGACATAGTGGTTATGACATTGGCTTGAAACCAATTTTAGGGGGTTCGATTCCTTCCTTTCTTATTTTTGGATTACATATGTAGGTTCTTCGAACGTGTGATATGGAGGGGGACATCCATGTAGTCATTCAATATTAGTTGTAGTAAGTTCTACTATAGCAACTTCTCGTTTGGATGCAAAGGCCTCTCAGATTATAAAAATTATAAGCATCACCGCTGTAAGCGAGATAAACGATCCTATAGAGGAGACGGTATTTCAGGTGGTATATGCATCTGGATAGTCAGAGTACCGACGAGGTATTCCGGATAAACCTAGGAAATGCTGAGGGAAGAAAGTTATATTTACTCCCACAAATATAATTGTAAAGTGAATCTTTGCTCAAGTATCGTTAAGAGTATAACCTGAGAATAAGGGGAATCAGTGGGCAAATCCTCCCATAATGGCAAAAACTGCTCCCATTGAGAGCACATAGTGAAAATGAGCTACAACATAATACGTATCATGAAGAACGATGTCTAAGGACGAATTAGCTAGGACAATGCCTGTTAGCCCGCCTACTGTGAATAAGAAAATAAACCCTAAAGCTCATAGCATAGCTGGAGATCATTTAATATTGCCTCCGTGAAGTGTTGCCAGTCAACTAAATACTTTTACTCCTGTTGGAATAGCGATAATTATAGTGGCGGATGTGAAGTATGCTCGTGTGTCTACGTCTATTCCTACAGTAAACATATGGTGAGCTCATACGATAAAGCCTAAAAACCCAATAGATATTATTGCCCATACTATTCCTATATAGCCGAAAGGCTCTTTTTTCCCTGAGTAGTAAGTGACAATGTGAGAAATTATTCCGAACCCTGGCAGGATAAGAATGTAAACTTCAGGATGTCCGAAGAATCAGAATAAGTGTTGATATAGGATAGGGTCTCCTCCTCCAGCGGGATCGAAAAATGTCGTATTAAGATTACGGTCTGTTAAAAGTATTGTAATTCCAGCAGCCAGTACAGGCAGGGATAGTAGGAGTAGAACTGCTGTAATTAGTACTGATCATACAAATAGGGGGGTTTGATACTGGGATATTGCAGGGGGTTTTATGTTGATAATAGTAGTAATGAAATTAATTGCCCCTAAAATAGAAGAGACTCCGGCTAAATGTAAGGAGAAAATTGTAAGATCAACGGATGCTCCTGCATGGGCCAGATTGCCAGCCAGTGGGGGGTAAACGGTCCACCCCGTTCCTGCACCTGCTTCTACCATAGAAGATGCTAATAGTAGAAGAAAAGATGGAGGAAGAAGTCAGAAGCTCATGTTATTTATTCGGGGGAATGCCATGTCCGGAGCACCAATTATTAATGGCACTAGTCAGTTTCCAAAGCCCCCAATTATAATGGGCATGACTATGAAGAAGATTATTACGAAAGCATGGGCGGTTACGACGACGTTATAAATTTGATCGTCGCCTAGTAAAGTACCGGGCTGACCTAGTTCGGCTCGGATGAGGAGGCTCAAGGCAGTGCCTACTATGCCGGCTCATGCTCCAAATAGTAAGTATAAAGTACCAATATCTTTGTGATTAGTAGAGAACAGTCATCGGTTAATGAACATAGGTAAAATGGCTGATAAAAGCATTAGACTGTAAATCTAAAAATAGAGGTTTAAGTCCTCTTTTTGCCAAGCTCTGTGGTGAATTTTCATATTGAATTGCAAATTCAAAGAAGCAGCCTAGACGCCGCCGGGGCTTCTCCCGCCTTTTTTTTCTACGCGGCGGGAGAAGGTAGATTGAAGCCAGTTACTAGGGTATTTAGCTGTTAACTAAAATTTCGTGAGGTAGAAGCTCACCAATCTAGGGAGGGCTTAGCTTAATTAAAGTGTTTGATTTGCATTCAATTGATGTAAGATAGATTCTTGCAGCCCTTAGAGGTGATTTGGTCAGGGGTTAAGTGTATAGCACTTGCTTAGAGCTTTGAAGGCTCTTGGTCTGGTCTAACCTAAACTCCTAGTCCAAGACTGATAATATAGGTGTTAGCGGGAGTAGTATAGTTGAGATAATGATTAAGGGGGGTAGTAGGGTTGCCTTTTTTGTGTACTCGAATTGTCATTTTATTTTTATGTTATTTGTGGACGGGAATATGGTAAGTGCGGTGCTATATGTGAGTCGCAGGTAGAAATATAAGTTAAGTAGAGCGGTGATGGCTATTAGTGTTGGAATAATAATTATGTTATTTTTTGTTAATTCTTGAATAATTATTCATTTAGGGATGAAGCCAGATAATGGGGGTAGTCCTCCTAGGGATAATATTAAGATTAAGATTATGGAGGTGATTAGGGGAAATTTATTTCATATGTGGGATAAGGATAAGGTTGTGGTGGATGAGTTTAATATGAATAGTATGAAGGTAGATAGTGTTATTAGAATATATAAAGTTAAGTTTAGGATTATTATTGTAGGGTTGTAAATAATGATAGCGGCTATTCAGCCTATGTGGGCAATGGAGGAGTATGCTATGATTTTTCGTAGTTGAGTTTGATTTAGTCCGCCTCAGCCTCCTACTAGAACGGATGCGAGGGCTATTAGTATAAGAAGGTTGGTGTTAATTGATGGGGAGATTTGATATAGGATGGATATAGGTGCGATTTTTTGTCATGTTAGTAGGATTATTCCTGATATAAGTGTTACTCCTTGTGCTACTTCGGGAACTCAGAAGTGGAATGGAGATAGGCCTAGTTTTATTGTTAGGGCGGTGGTTATTATGATGGATGCGATGGGGTTTGAGATTTTTGAGATTACTCATTGGCCGGAGTAAAGAAGGTTAATGGTGACTCCTATTATTAGTAATATTGAGGCAGTAGCTTGTGTAAGAAAATATTTTGTAGAGGCTTCTATGGCTCGTGGATTATACTTTTTTATGAGGATAGGGATGATGGCTAGCATGTTTATTTCGAATCCAATTCAGATCAGTAATCAGTGCGAGCTTAGTATGACGATTATGGTCCCTGCCATGATAGTTGCTATAATAATAGTGAGAATAGGGGGTTTTATTAGTACGGGAAGGGTATAAACCAACATTTTCGGGGTATGGGCCCGATAGCTTAATTTAGCTGACCTTACTGTAGAATATAGTGTAAGTTTGGTAGCACGAAGATCTTTGAATTCTTAAGATTAGGTTCGAAGCCTATTATTCTAGAAATAAGAGGATTTAAACCTCTATTATTTACTCTATCAAAGTAACTCTTTTATCAGACATATTTCTTATGTTTGGGGTGGGATACTCGCGGTAATAATGGGTAAGGCAACATGTCATATGCATAGGGCTAAAGTTAGGGGTAGAAAATTTTTTCACAATAAGTGTATTAATTGATCATAGCGGAATCGAGGGTATGATGCTCGAATTCATAGGAAGCAGATAGTTAGTAAGAGGGTTTTTATAGTGAAGTTAATAGAGTAGAGTTCTGGTATAAATGGGTTGTGGAATGCACCGAAGAATAGAATTGTTGTGAGGATATTTATTATAATGATATTTGCGTACTCTGCTAGAAAGAATAGGGCAAAAGGACCCGCTGCATACTCTACGTTAAATCCAGAAACTAGTTCGGATTCTCCTTCAGTTAAGTCGAAGGGGGCTCGGTTAGTTTCTGCTAGAGTAGAAATGAATCATATCATGGCTAGGGGCCAGGCCGGAAAGATTAGTCATATATGTTCTTGGGTGATAATTAGTGTGGATAGTGTAAATGACCCGTTTATTAGGAGGACTGATAGGAGAATGATTGCTAGTGTTACTTCATATGAGATTGTTTGAGCTACTGCTCGGAGGGCTCCGATTAGAGCGTATTTGGAGTTTGAGGCTCATCCTGACCAAAGGATGGAGTATACGGCGAGACTTGATATTGCTAGTATGAATAGGACTCCTAAGTTTATATTAATGAGTGGGTAGGGCATTGGGAGAGGGATTCATATAGTTAGGGCTAGTGATAGAGCTAGAATGGGGGCTAGAATGAATATTGATATGGAGGATGTAAGTGGTCGTAGAGGTTCTTTTGTGAAGAGTTTTACTGCATCTGCGATTGGTTGAAGGAGGCCGTAGGGGCCTACGATATTAGGCCCTTTTCGAAGTTGTATGTAGCCTAAGACTTTTCGTTCAACGAGGGTGAGGAAGGCTACGGCAAGAAGGATTGGGATGATAAGAGAGATAATGTTGATAAAGAACATTTTGTTAGGGAGAGGAATTGAACCTCTGATAATAAAGGTTTAAGTTTTACGCAGTTACCGGGCTCTGCCACCCTAACAAAGCCCCTTTTCTCGGGCTTATGAGGAGATAAACTGGTTAGATTGAGTTGACTTCATCTATTAGTTTTAAGGCGCCTTTGTGAGGTAGGCCTTACATCCCTTGTCCTTTCGTACTGGGGGAGGTTATATAATAGATAGAAACCGACCTGGATTACTCCGGTCTGAACTCAGATCACGTAGGACTTTAATCGTTGAA
>NW_027554607.1:0-35299 GCF_053574225.1 Canis aureus
ATCACCGCTCTACTTAACTTATATTTCTACCTGCGAATCACATATAGCACCGCACTTACCATATTCCCGTCCACAAATAACATAAAAATAAAATGACAATTCGAGTACACAAAAAAGGCAACCCTACTACCCCCCTTAATCATTATCTCAACTATACTACTCCCGCTAACACCTATATTATCAGTCTTGGACTAGGAGTTTAGGTTAGACCAGACCAAGAGCCTTCAAAGCTCTAAGCAAGTGCTATACACTTAACCCCTGACCAAATCACCTCTAAGGGCTGCAAGAATCTATCTTACATCAATTGAATGCAAATCAAACACTTTAATTAAGCTAAGCCCTCCCTAGATTGGTGAGCTTCTACCTCACGAAATTTTAGTTAACAGCTAAATACCCTAGTAACTGGCTTCAATCTACCTTCTCCCGCCGCGTAGAAAAAAAAGGCGGGAGAAGCCCCGGCGGCGTCTAGGCTGCTTCTTTGAATTTGCAATTCAATATGAAAATTCACCACAGAGCTTGGCAAAAAGAGGACTTAAACCTCTATTTTTAGATTTACAGTCTAATGCTTTTATCAGCCATTTTACCTATGTTCATTAACCGATGACTGTTCTCTACTAATCACAAAGATATTGGTACTTTATACTTACTATTTGGAGCATGAGCCGGCATAGTAGGCACTGCCTTGAGCCTCCTCATCCGAGCCGAACTAGGTCAGCCCGGTACTTTACTAGGCGACGATCAAATTTATAACGTCGTCGTAACCGCCCATGCTTTCGTAATAATCTTCTTCATAGTCATGCCCATTATAATTGGGGGCTTTGGAAACTGACTAGTGCCATTAATAATTGGTGCTCCGGACATGGCATTCCCCCGAATAAATAACATGAGCTTCTGACTTCTTCCTCCATCTTTTCTTCTACTATTAGCATCTTCTATGGTAGAAGCAGGTGCAGGAACGGGGTGGACCGTTTACCCCCCACTGGCTGGCAATCTGGCCCATGCAGGAGCATCCGTTGATCTTACAATTTTCTCCTTACATTTAGCCGGAGTCTCTTCTATTTTAGGGGCAATTAATTTCATTACTACTATTATCAACATAAAACCCCCTGCAATATCCAGTATCAAACCCCCCTATTTGTATGATCAGTACTAATTACAGCAGTTCTACTCCTACTATCCCTGCCTGTACTGGCTGCTGGAATTACAATACTTTTAACAGACCGTAATCTTAATACGACATTTTTCGATCCCGCTGGAGGAGGAGACCCTATCCTATATCAACACTTATTCTGATTCTTCGGACATCCTGAAGTTTACATTCTTATCCTGCCAGGGTTCGGAATAATTTCTCACATTGTCACTTACTACTCAGGGAAAAAAGAGCCTTTCGGCTATATAGGAATAGTATGGGCAATAATATCTATTGGGTTTTTAGGCTTTATCGTATGAGCTCACCATATGTTTACTGTAGGAATAGACGTAGACACACGAGCATACTTCACATCCGCCACTATAATTATCGCTATTCCAACAGGAGTAAAAGTATTTAGTTGACTGGCAACACTTCACGGAGGCAATATTAAATGATCTCCAGCTATGCTATGAGCTTTAGGGTTTATTTTCTTATTCACAGTAGGCGGGCTAACAGGCATTGTCCTAGCTAATTCGTCCTTAGACATCGTTCTTCATGATACGTATTATGTTGTAGCTCATTTTCACTATGTGCTCTCAATGGGAGCAGTTTTTGCCATTATGGGAGGATTTGCCCACTGATTCCCCTTATTCTCAGGTTATACTCTTAACGATACTTGAGCAAAGATTCACTTTACAATTATATTTGTGGGAGTAAATATAACTTTCTTCCCTCAGCATTTCCTAGGTTTATCCGGAATACCTCGTCGGTACTCTGACTATCCAGATGCATATACCACCTGAAATACCGTCTCCTCTATAGGATCGTTTATCTCGCTTACAGCGGTGATGCTTATAATTTTTATAATCTGAGAGGCCTTTGCATCCAAACGAGAAGTTGCTATAGTAGAACTTACTACAACTAATATTGAATGACTACATGGATGTCCCCCTCCATATCACACGTTCGAAGAACCTACATATGTAATCCAAAAATAAGAAAGGAAGGAATCGAACCCCCTAAAATTGGTTTCAAGCCAATGTCATAACCACTATGTCTTTCTCAATCAGGAGGTATTAGTAAAATATTACATAACTTTGTCAAGGTTAAATTATAGGTGAAACCCCTATATACCTCTATGGCGTACCCATTTCAACTCGGATTACAGGACGCAACCTCCCCTATTATAGAGGAGCTACTTCATTTTCATGACCATACACTAATAATTGTATTCTTAATCAGTTCTTTAGTTCTCTACATCATTTCCCTAATATTGACTACAAAATTAACTCATACAAGCACAATAGACGCACAGGAAGTAGAAACAGTATGAACTATCCTACCCGCCATTATCCTAATCCTAATCGCTCTACCTTCCCTCCGAATCCTTTATATAATAGACGAAATCAATAACCCCTCTTTAACCGTGAAAACAATAGGCCACCAATGATACTGAAGCTATGAATATACTGATTATGAAGACTTAAACTTTGACTCCTACATAATCCCAACACAAGAATTAAAGCCAGGAGAACTCCGACTATTAGAAGTAGACAACCGAGTTGTCCTCCCAATAGAAATAACCATCCGAATACTTATTTCTTCAGAAGACGTTTTGCATTCATGAGCTGTTCCATCACTAGGTCTAAAAACTGACGCTATTCCAGGACGACTAAACCAAACCACCCTTATAGCCATACGACCGGGACTGTATTATGGCCAGTGCTCTGAAATCTGCGGATCTAACCATAGCTTTATACCCATTGTTCTTGAAATAGTCCCCCTATCTTATTTTGAAACCTGATCTGCCTTAATAGTATAACCTAGACTAGACTTACTCATTAAGAAGCTATAAAGCATTAACCTTTTAAGTTAAAGACTGGGAGTTTTAACCTCCCCTTAATGAAATGCCACAGCTAGACACATCCACCTGATTTATTATAATCTTTTCAATATTTCTCACCCTCTTCATTCTATTCCAACTAAAAATTTCAAATCACCACTACCCGGAAAACCCAATAACCAAGTCTACTAAAATCACTAGTCAACATAATCCTTGAGAAAACAAATGAACGAAAATTTATTCGCCTCTTTCGCTGCCCCTCAATAATAGGTCTCCCTATTGTAGTACTGATCGTCATATTCCCTTCCATTTTATTCCCAGCACCCAATCGCCTAATCAATAATCGGTTAATCTCCATTCAGCAATGATTAATTCAATTAACATCAAAACAAATACTAGCAATTCATAATCAAAAGGGACGAACCTGAGCTCTCATACGTATATCACTAATTCTATTCATTGGTTCAACTAACCTACTTGGACTACTACCCCACTCATTTACGCCCACGACACAACTCTCTATAAACCTCGGAATAGCAATCCCCCTATGAGCAGGGACAGTAATTACCGGTTTCCGCTATAAGACCAAAGCATCCTTGGCACACTTTCTACCCCAAGGCACCCCTCTTCCCCTAATTCCAATACTAGTAATCATCGAAACTATTAGTCTATTCATTCAACCCATAGCTCTAGCCGTTCGATTAACCGCCAATATTACTGCAGGACACCTCCTAATCCATTTGATTGGAGGGGCTACCTTAGCTCTTATTAATATTAGCGCGACCACAGCTTTCATCACTTTTATTATTTTAATTCTATTTACGATTCTAGAGTTTGCTGTTGCCTTAATTCAAGCCTATGTCTTTACCTTACTAGTAAGTCTATACTTACATGACAACACCTAATGACCCACCAAACTCACGCTTACCATATAGTTAACCCAAGCCCATGACCGCTAACAGGAGCCCTTTCTGCCCTTCTTATAACATCGGGTCTTATCATATGATTTCACTATAACTCAATATCCCTACTTACATTAGGATTCACAACCAACCTGCTAACCATATACCAGTGATGACGAGATGTGATCCGAGAAGGCACATTCCAAGGACATCACACCCCTATTGTACAAAAAGGACTACGGTACGGAATAGTTCTTTTTATTGTATCAGAAGTATTTTTCTTTGCAGGCTTCTTTTGAGCCTTTTACCATTCCAGCCTAGCCCCTACTCCTGAACTTGGAGGTTTCTGACCTCCCACCGGCATTATTCCTCTTAACCCACTAGAAGTTCCTCTACTCAACACCTCAGTCCTCCTAGCCTCCGGAGTATCTATTACTTGAGCCCATCATAGTTTAATAGAGGCAATCTTAAACACATACTTCAAGGCCTATTTATTACAATCTCCTTAGGCGTATATTTACACTATTACAGGCCTCCGAATACTACGAGACATCTTTTACAATCTCCGACGGAGTGTACGGATCTACCTTTTTATAGCTACTGGGTTTCACGGACTACATGTAATTATTGGCTCCACATTCCTTATCGTGTGCTTTCTCCGACAACTATACTACCACTTCACATCAAACCACCACTTCGGATTTGAAGCCGCTGCATGATATTGACACTTTGTTGATGTAGTCTGACTATTCTTATATGTATCTATTTATTGATGAGGATCCTATTTCTTTAGTATAACTAGTACAATTGACTTCCAATCAGTTAGCTCCAGATCACCTGGAAAGAAGTAATAAACGTAATACTAACCTTGATAACTAATGTAACCCTAGCGTCCTTACTTGTACTAATCGCATTCTGACTTCCCCAACTAATATTTATACAGACAAGACAAGCCCCTACGAATGTGGTTTTGACCCCATGGGATCTGCTCGCCTACCTTTCTCTATAAAATTCTTCCTAGTTGCCATCACATTCCTGCTTTTCGACCTAGAAATCGCACTCCTACTCCCACTTCCCTGAGCGTCACAAACCAACAAGTTGACAACAATACTTATCATAGCACTCCTACTAATCTCCCTCCTAGCTGCAAGCCTAGCGTACGAATGAACCGAAAAGGGGCTAGAATGAACCGAATATGATAATTAGTTTAAGCCAAAACAAATGATTTTCGACTCATTAGATTATGATTTATCTCATAATTATCATATGTCCATAGTATATATTAATATCTTTCTGGCATTCATTCTTTCTCTAATAGGTATACTTGTTTATCGATCACACCTAATATCATCGCTACTATGCTTAGAGGGCATAATATTATCACTATTTGTAATAATATCTGTAACTATTCTCAACAACCACCTTACATTAGCCAGCATGATACCAATCGTACTACTAGTATTTGCTGCCTGCGAAGCAGCATTAGGACTATCTCTACTAGTTATAGTATCTAACACCTACGGGACTGATTACGTACAAAACCTAAACCTCTTACAATGCTAAAAATTATCATCCCACTATCATACTGATCCCCCTTACATGAGTATCAAAGCCTAACATAATCTGAATTAACACGACAACATATGGTTTGCTAATCAGCTTAATCAGCTTATTCTACCTGAATCAACCAAATGATAATACATTGAACCCCTCCTTAATATTTTTCTCTGACTCCCTATCAGCACCGCTACTAGCACTTACAACATGACTTCTACCCCTTATACTTATAGCAAGCCAACACCATTTATCAAAAGAACCCTTAACTCGAAAAAAACTATATATTTCAATACTGATTCTTCTCCAGTTGTTCCTAATTATAACTTTCACCGCCTCTGAACTTATCTTCTTTTACATCCTATTTGAGGCAACACTAATCCCAACCCTGATCATTATTACCCGATGGGGGAATCAAACTGAACGACTAAACGCAGGGCTCTACTTCTTATTTTATACTTTAATAGGATCTCTCCCACTCCTAGTAGCTCTCCTTTACATCCACAATTTCATGGGCTCCCTAAATTTTCTCATAATTCAATACTGAATTCAACCTCTGCCAAACTCCTGATCTAATGTTTTCTTATGATTGGCATGCATGATAGCATTCATAGTAAAGATACCTCTATACGGCCTCCACTTGTGACTACCAAAAGCACACGTAGAGGCCCCTATTGCCGGCTCCATGGTACTTGCCGCCGTACTCCTGAAATTAGGAGGCTATGGCATGATACGAATTACAACCCTACTAAACCCCCTGACCAACTTCATAGCGTATCCTTTCATAATATTATCTCTATGAGGCATAATCATAACAAGCTCTATCTGTCTCCGTCAAACAGATCTAAAATCCCTAATTGCATACTCCTCAGTTAGTCATATGGCACTCGTTATTGTAGCGGTTCTTATTCAAACACCATGAAGTTATATAGGTGCAACAGCCCTAATAATTGCCCATGGTTTAACATCCTCGATGCTATTCTGCTTAGCCAACTCCAATTACGAACGAATCCATAGCCGTACTATGATTCTCGCACGAGGACTTCAAACCCTCCTTCCCCTGATAGCAGCCTGATGGTTATTAGCAAGCCTCACAAATCTGGCTCTTCCTCCAACAATTAATCTTATCGGAGAACTATTTGTAGTGATATCCTCATTCTCATGATCCAACATTACTATTATTCTAATAGGAATTAACATCACCATCACTGCCCTATACTCACTTTATATACTAATCACCACACAGCGTGGTAAATATTCCCACCATATCAAAAATATCAAACCGTCATTCACACGAGAAAATGCCCTAATAACCTTGCATCTACTGCCTCTACTCCTCCTATCCCTTAACCCTAAAATTATTCTCGGTCCCATCTACTGTAAGCATAGTTTAACAAAAACATTAGATTGTGAATCTAATAATAAAAGCTCAAACCTTTTTGCTTACCGAAAAAGTACTGCAAGAACTGCTAACTCATGCTCCCATGTATAAGAACATGGCTTTTTCAACTTTTATAGGATAGAAGTAATCCATTGGTCTTAGGAACCAAAAAATTGGTGCAACTCCAAATAAAAGTAATAAATATATTTACTTCATGCATAATCACAGCTCTAGTCATTCTTACTTTGCCCATCATTATAACCTCTACTAAACTCTACAAAAATAAGCTATACCCATACTATGTAAAAACCGCTACTTCTTACGCATTCATAATTAGCATAATTCCCACAATAATATTCATCTACTCAGGACAGGAAACAATTGTTTCAAACTGACATTGAATAACAATCCAGACCATAAAACTATCCATGAGTTTTAAATTAGACTACTTCTCAATAATCTTTGTGCCCGTAGCCCTTTTTGTCACGTGGTCTATTATAGAGTTTTCTATATGATATATACACTCCGATCCTTATATTAACCGATTTTTCAAGTATCTTCTCTTATTTCTTATTACTATAATAGTCTTAGTCACCGCAAACAACATATTCCAACTATTCATTGGCTGAGAAGGAGTTGGCATTATATCATTTTTACTTATTGGATGATGATACGGCCGAACCGATGCAAATACAGCTGCCCTACAAGCTATCCTCTATAACCGTATTGGAGATGTAGGCTTCATTATAACCATAGCATGGTTTCTATTGAACTTAAACACATGAGACCTTCAACAAATCTTTATTACAACAAACGATAATTTTAATTTGCCGCTACTTGGCTTACTATTAGCAGCTACCGGTAAATCTGCTCAATTCGGCTTACATCCCTGACTCCCCTCAGCCATAGAAGGCCCCACTCCTGTATCAGCCCTACTTCACTCAAGCACAATAGTTGTAGCAGGAGTATTTCTTCTTATCCGCTTTCATCCACTAATAGAGCATAATCAAACTATTCAAACCCTCACTTTATGCTTAGGGGCTATTACTACACTATTTACTGCAATCTGCGCTCTTACACAGAACGATATCAAAAAAATTGTAGCGTTCTCTACCTCAAGCCAACTAGGCCTAATAATAGTAACAATTGGCATTAACCAGCCTTACCTAGCCTTCTTACACATCTGCACTCACGCATTTTTTAAAGCTATGTTATTCATATGTTCAGGGTCAATTATCCACAGCCTAAACGATGAACAAGACATTCGAAAGATAGGTGGCCTATTTAAAGTCCTTCCCTTCACCACAACTTCCCTGATTGTCGGAAGCCTCGCATTAACAGGCATACCTTTCCTTACAGGATTCTACTCCAAAGACCTGATCATCGAGTCCGCTAACACGTCGAATACCAACGCCTGAGCCCTCTTAATTACACTCGTTGCCACATCCCTAACCGCTGCCTACAGCACCCGAATTATATTCTTCGCTCTACTAGGCCAGCCCCGCTTCTCCCCTATAATCCTTATCAACGAGAATAATCCTCTCCTAATTAACTCTATTAAACGACTCCTTATCGGAAGTGTATTTGCAGGATACATTATCTCCCACAGCATCACACCCACCACCATCCCACAGATAACTATGCCTCATTATCTAAAAATGATAGCCCTTGCAGTAACTATCTTGGGTTTCATCCTGGCACTAGAACTAAACCTTACCATACAAGGACTCAAATTTAACTATCCATCTAATTACTTTAAATTTTCCACCCTCCTTGGCTATTATCCAACCATTATGCACCGCCTCACACCTAAAACAAGTTTAACCATCAGCCAGAAATCAGCATCTATACTTCTGGACTCCATCTGACTAGAAAACATCCTACCCAAATCAATCTCGTATTTCCAAATAAAATCTTCTACCCTTATTTCAAATCAAAAGGGTCTCATCAAGCTCTATTTCCTATCGTTCATACTAACTATAATTCTCAGCCTACTAATCCTTAATTACCACGGGTAACTTCCATGATAACCAACACACCAGTTAACAGCGACCAACCTGTAACAATCACCAACCAGGTTCCATAACTATATAAAGCCGCAATACCCATAGCCTCTTCACTAAAAAACCCAGAGTCCCCCGTATCATAAATTACCCAATCCCCTATTCCATTAAACTTTTTAATACTACCTCCACCTCATCATCCTTCAAATATAGCAAGCAGTCAACAACTCAGACAATAGACACAGTAATAAAAGCCGCTAGAACAGCCTTATTTGAAACTCACACCTCAGGGTATTGCTCAGTAGCCATAGCCTGTTGTATAACCAAATACTACTAATATACCCCCCAAATAAATTAAAAACACTATCAGCCCTAAAAAAGAACCCCCAAAATTCAGAACAATCGCACAACCAATCCCACCGCTAATAATTAGCACAAGCCCACCATAAATAGGAGATGGTTTAGTGGCAAAACCCACAAAACTCATCACAAAAACGATACTTAAAATAAATACAAATGTATGTTATCATTATTCCTACATGGAATTTAACCATGACTAATGACATGAAAAATCATCGTTGTATTTCAACTATAAGAACATTAATGACCAACATTCGAAAAACCACCCACTAGCCAAAATTGTCAACAATTCATTCATGACCTCCCAGCGCCATCTAACATCTCTGCTTGATGGAATTTCGGGTCCTTATTAGGAGTATGCTTGATTCTACAGATTCTAACAGGTTTATTTCTAGCTATACACTACACATCGGACACGGCCACAGCTTTTTCATCGGTCACCCACATCTGTCGAGACGTTAACTACGGCTGAATTATCCGCTATATACATGCAAATGGCGCTTCCATATTCTTCATCTGCCTATTCATACATGTGGGACGAGGCCTATACTATGGATCCTATGTATTCATAGAAACATGAAACATTGGAATTGTACTACTATTCGCAACCATAGCCACAGCATTCATAGGCTATGTACTGCCGTGAGGACAAATATCATTTTGAGGGGCAACTGTAATCACTAACCTTCTCTCCGCCATCCCCTATATCGGAACCAACTTAGTAGAGTGAATCTGAGTGGCTTCTCAGTAGACAAAGCAACCTTAACACGATTCTTTGCATTTCATTTTATCTTTCCATTCATCATCGCAGCTCTAGCAATAGTACACCTCCTATTTCTACACGAAACCGGATCCAACAACCCCTCAGGAATCACATCAGACTCAGACAAAATTCCGTTTCACCCCTACTACACAATTAAAGATATCCTAGGAATCCTACTCCTGCTCCTAGTCTTAATATCACTAGTTTTATTTTCACCAGACCTATTAGGAGATCCAGACAACTACACCCCTGCAAACCCCCTAAACACCCCTCCACATATCAAACCTGAATGATACTTCCTATTCGCCTATGCATCCTACGATCTATCCCTAATAAATTAGGAGGTGTACTCGCCCTAGTATTCTCCATCCTAATTTTAGCATTCATTCCATTCCTCCACACATCTAAGCAACGCAGTATAATATTCCGACCCCTCAGCCAATGCCTATTCTGACTTTTAGTCGCCGATCTTCTCACTTTAACTTGGATTGGAGGACAGCAGTTGAACACCCTTTCATCATTATCGGACAGGTCGCCTCAATTCTATATTTCACCATCCTATTGATTCTAATGCCAACAATTAGCGTTATCGAAAATAATCTTCTAAAATGAAGAGTCTTTGTAGTATAATCATTACCTTGGTCTTGTAAACCAAAAATGGAGAGTAGTCGCCCTCCCTAAGACTCAAGGAAGAAGCTCTTGCTCCACCATCAGCACCCAAAGCTGAAATTCTTCTTAAACTATTCCCTGACACCCCCTACATTCATATATTGGACCACCTCTACTGTGCTATGTCAGTATCTCCAAAAAATCCTTCTTTCCCTCCCCTATGTACGTCGTGCATTAATGGCTTGCCCCATGCATATAAGCATGTACATGATATTATATCTTTACATAGGACATGTCTAGTCCAATTCCACAACCCATTGATCCTCAACAGTAACTAGATGCATATCACTTAGTCCAATAAGGGCTTAATCACCATGCCTCGAGAAACCATCAATCCTTGCCTGTAATGTCACTCTTCTCGCTCCGGGCCCATGCTAATGTGGGGTTACTATCATGAAACTATACCTGGCATCTGGTTCTTACCTCAGGGCCATGACTCTATTTTATTCCAATCCTACTAATTCTCGCAAATTGGGACATCTCGATGGACTAGTGACTAATCAGCCCATGATCACACATAACTGTGGTGTCATGGCATTTGGTATCTTTTATTTTTAGGGGGGAATCTGCTATCACTCATCTATGACCGCAACGGCACTAACTCTAACTTATCTTCTGCTCTCAGGGAATATGCCCGTCGCGGCCCTAATGCAGTCAAATAACTTGTAGCTGGACTTATTCATTATCATTTATCAACTCACGCATAAAATCAAGGTGCTATTCAGTCAATGGTTTCAGGACATATAATTCTAGGACACACGTGTGTACACGTACGTACACTTGTGACACGTACACACGTGTGTACACGTACGTACACGTGTGTACACGTACGTACACGTGTGTACACGTACGTACACGTGTGTACACGTACGTACACGTGTGTACACGTACGTACACGTACGTACACGTACGTACACGTACGTACACGTGTGTACACGTACGTACACGTGTGTACACGTACGTACACGTGTGTACACGTACGTACACGTGTGTACACGTACGTACACGTGTGTACACGTACGTACACGTGTGTACACGTACGTACACGCGCAAGACATTAAGTTAACTTATACAAACCCCCCTTACCCCCCATAAACTCATGTCATCTATTATACACTTATTTATGTCCTGCCAAACCCCAAAAACAGGACTAAGTGCATACAATACTCACAAGCTTTATTTAAATTGTATACAAATGTATTGCTACTCTAGTTAACTTAACACAACAGTCTTACACGCATTCGATCTCGTGGTCTATCTATAGATAGCATCCCCTTTTTTTTTCCTCTCATATTTACTATGTATTTTATTTATTATACACACTACAATTTCAGTATAAGTTAATGTAGCTTAATTAATAAAGCAAGGCACTGAAAATGCCAAGATGAGTCGCACGACTCCATAAACACAAAGGTTTGGTCCTAGCCTTCCTATTAGTTCTTAGTAGACTTACACATGCAAGTCTCCACGCCCCAGTGAGAATGCCTTACCTATAAATCAGCAGTGATCTAAAGGAGCAGGTATCAAGCACACTCTTAAGTAGCTCATAACACCTTGCTAAGCCACACCCCCACGGGATACAGCAGTGATAAAAATTAAGCCATAAACGAAAGTTTGACTAAGCCATACTAAAAAGGGTTGGTAAATTTCGTGCCAGCCACCGCGGTCATACGATTAACCCAAACTAATAGGCCCACGGCGTAAAGCGTGTTTAAGATACCTTTGCACTAAAGTTAAAACTTAACTAAGCCGGTAAAAAGCTACAGTTACCATAAATAGACCACGAAAGTGACTTTATAATAATCTGACTACACGATAGCTAAGACCCAAACTGGGATTAGATACCCCACTATGCTTAGCCCTAAACATAGATAATTTTACAAACAAAATAATTCGCCAGAGGACTACTAGCAATAGCTTAAAACTCAAAGGACTTGGCGGTGCTTTATATCCCTCTAGAGGAGCCTGTTCTATAATCGATAAACCCCGATAAACCTCACCACCCTTTGCTAATTCAGTCTATATACCGCCATCTTCAGCAAACCCTCAAAAGGTAGAATAGTAAGCACAATCATTTTACATAAAAAAGTTAGGTCAAGGTGTAACTTATGGGGTGGGAAGAAATGGGGCTACATTTTCTACCCAAGAACATTCCACGAACGTTTTTATGAAATTAAAAACTGAAGGAGGATTTAGTAGTAAATTAAGAATAGAGAGCTTAATTGAATAGGGCCATGAAGCACGCACACACCGCCCGTCACCCTCCTCAAGTAATAAGACACAACCATAACCATATTAACTTAACTAAGACACAAGAGGAGACAAGTCGTAACAAGGTAAGCATACCGGAAGGTGTGCTTGGATTAATCAAAGTGTAGCTTAACTAAAGCGTCTGGCCTACACCCAGAAGATTTCATTACTTATGACCACTTTGAACAAAAGCTAGCCCAACTAACCCCAAACTTAAGTATCACAGACATATAAAGTAAAACATTTAGTTAAATAATAAAAGTATAGGAGATAGAAATTTTAATTGGAGCGATAGAGATAGTACCGTAAGGGAATGATGAAAGACATCTTAACAGTATTAAACAGCAAAGATTACCCTTTTACCTTTTGCATAATGAACTAGCCAGAAACGACTTAACAAAGAGAACTTAAGCTAAGCTCCCCGAAACCAGACGAGCTACCCATAAACAATCTAAAAGGATCAACTCATCTATGTAGCAAAATAGTGAGAAGATTTGTGGGTAGAGGTGAAAAGCGTGATAGCTGGTTGCCCACAAACAGAATTTTAGTTCAACTTTAAATTTACCTAAAAAAAAACAAAATTTTAATGTAAATTTAAAATATAGTCTAAGAAGGTACAGCTTCTTAGAATCAGGATACAACCTTTATTAGAGAGTATATACTAACATCACCATAGTTGGCTTAAAAGCAGCCACCAATTGAGAAAGCGTTCCAGCTCAACAAACAATATAACTTAATCCCAATCATATTACATCAACTCCTAATTATACCTCCTGGGCCATTCTATTTAAATATAGAAGCAACAATGCTAGTATGAGTAACAAGAACTATTTTCTCCCCGCATAAGCTTATATCAGAAACGGATAGACCACTGATAGTTAACAATCTGATAATATCAACCCAAAAATGAAATACTTATCTACCCTATTGTTAACCCAACACAGGCATGCATTTAAGGAAAGATTAAAAGGAGTAAAAGGAACTCGGCAAACACAAACCCCGCCTGTTTACCAAAAACATCACCTCCAGCATTTCTAGTATTGGAGGCACTGCCTGCCCAGTGACACTTGTTTAACGGCCGCGGTATCCTGACCGTGCAAAGGTAGCATAATCATTTGTTCTCTAAATAAGGACTTGTATGAATGGCCACACGAGGGTTTAACTGTCTCTTATTCCCAATCAGTGAAATTGACCTTCCCGTGAAGAGGCGGGAATGCCACAATAAGACGAGAAGACCCTATGGAGCTTTAATTAACTAACCCAAACTTATGGATACTAAATACCTACAAGGCATAACATTACACCATTATTGTGGGTTAGCAATTTAGGTTGGGGTGACCTCGGAATATAAAAAAACTCCCGAGTGATTAAAATTTAGACCCACAAGTCAAAATATAACATCACTTATTGATCCAATAATTTTTGATCAACGGAACAAGTTACCCTAGGGATAACAGCGCAATCCTATTCAAGAGTCCATATCGACAATAGGGTTTACGACCTCGATGTTGGATCAGGACATCCTAATGGTGCAGCAGCTATTAAGGGTTCGTTTGTTCAACGATTAAAGTCCTACGTGATCTGAGTTCAGACCGGAGTAATCCAGGTCGGTTTCTATCTATTATATAACCTCCCCCAGTACGAAAGGACAAGGGATGTAAGGCCTACCTCACAAAGGCGCCTTAAAACTAATAGATGAAGTCAACTCAATCTAACCAGTTTATCTCCTCATAAGCCCGAGAAAAGGGGCTTTGTTAGGGTGGCAGAGCCCGGTAACTGCGTAAAACTTAAACCTTTATTATCAGAGGTTCAATTCCTCTCCCTAACAAAATGTTCTTTATCAACATTATCTCTCTTATCATCCCAATCCTTCTTGCCGTAGCCTTCCTCACCCTCGTTGAACGAAAAGTCTTAGGCTACATACAACTTCGAAAAGGGCCTAATATCGTAGGCCCCTACGGCCTCCTTCAACCAATCGCAGATGCAGTAAAACTCTTCACAAAAGAACCTCTACGACCACTTACATCCTCCATATCAATATTCATTCTAGCCCCCATTCTAGCTCTATCACTAGCCCTAACTATATGAATCCCTCTCCCAATGCCCTACCCACTCATTAATATAAACTTAGGAGTCCTATTCATACTAGCAATATCAAGTCTCGCCGTATACTCCATCCTTTGGTCAGGATGAGCCTCAAACTCCAAATACGCTCTAATCGGAGCCCTCCGAGCAGTAGCTCAAACAATCTCATATGAAGTAACACTAGCAATCATTCTCCTATCAGTCCTCCTAATAAACGGGTCATTTACACTATCCACACTAATTATCACCCAAGAACATATATGACTAATCTTTCCGGCCTGGCCCCTAGCCATGATATGATTCATTTCTACTCTAGCAGAAACTAACCGAGCCCCTTCGACTTAACTGAAGGAGAATCCGAACTAGTTTCTGGATTTAACGTAGAGTATGCAGCGGGTCCTTTTGCCCTATTCTTTCTAGCAGAGTACGCAAATATCATTATAATAAATATCCTCACAACAATTCTATTCTTCGGTGCATTCCACAACCCATTTATACCAGAACTCTACTCTATTAACTTCACTATAAAAACCCTCTTACTAACTATCTGCTTCCTATGAATTCGAGCATCATACCCTCGATTCCGCTATGATCAATTAATACACTTATTGTGAAAAAATTTTCTACCCCTAACTTTAGCCCTATGCATATGACATGTTGCCTTACCCATTATTACCGCGAGTATCCCACCCCAAACATAAGAAATATGTCTGATAAAAGAGTTACTTTGATAGAGTAAATAATAGAGGTTTAAATCCTCTTATTTCTAGAATAATAGGCTTCGAACCTAATCTTAAGAATTCAAAGATCTTCGTGCTACCAAACTTACACTATATTCTACAGTAAGGTCAGCTAAATTAAGCTATCGGGCCCATACCCCGAAAATGTTGGTTTATACCCTTCCCGTACTAATAAAACCCCCTATTCTCACTATTATTATAGCAACTATCATGGCAGGGACCATAATCGTCATACTAAGCTCGCACTGATTACTGATCTGAATTGGATTCGAAATAAACATGCTAGCCATCATCCCTATCCTCATAAAAAAGTATAATCCACGAGCCATAGAAGCCTCTACAAAATATTTTCTTACACAAGCTACTGCCTCAATATTACTAATAATAGGAGTCACCATTAACCTTCTTTACTCCGGCCAATGAGTAATCTCAAAAATCTCAAACCCCATCGCATCCATCATAATAACCACCGCCCTAACAATAAAACTAGGCCTATCTCCATTCCACTTCTGAGTTCCCGAAGTAGCACAAGGAGTAACACTTATATCAGGAATAATCCTACTAACATGACAAAAAATCGCACCTATATCCATCCTATATCAAATCTCCCCATCAATTAACACCAACCTTCTTATACTAATAGCCCTCGCATCCGTTCTAGTAGGAGGCTGAGGCGGACTAAATCAAACTCAACTACGAAAAATCATAGCATACTCCTCCATTGCCCACATAGGCTGAATAGCCGCTATCATTATTTACAACCCTACAATAATAATCCTAAACTTAACTTTATATATTCTAATAACACTATCTACCTTCATACTATTCATATTAAACTCATCCACCACAACCTTATCCTTATCCCACATATGAAATAAATTTCCCCTAATCACCTCCATAATCTTAATCTTAATATTATCCCTAGGAGGACTACCCCCATTATCTGGCTTCATCCCTAAATGAATAATTATTCAAGAATTAACAAAAAATAACATAATTATTATTCCAACACTAATAGCCATCACCGCTCTACTTAACTTATATTTCTACCTGCGACTCACATATAGCACCGCACTTACCATATTCCCGTCCACAAATAACATAAAAATAAAATGACAATTCGAGTACACAAAAAAGGCAACCCTACTACCCCCCTTAATCATTATCTCAACTATACTACTCCCGCTAACACCTATATTATCAGTCTTGGACTAGGAGTTTAGGTTAGACCAGACCAAGAGCCTTCAAAGCTCTAAGCAAGTGCTATACACTTAACCCCTGACCAAATCACCTCTAAGGGCTGCAAGAATCTATCTTACATCAATTGAATGCAAATCAAACACTTTAATTAAGCTAAGCCCTCCCTAGATTGGTGAGCTTCTACCTCACGAAATTTTAGTTAACAGCTAAATACCCTAGTAACTGGCTTCAATCTACCTTCTCCCGCCGCGTAGAAAAAAAAGGCGGGAGAAGCCCCGGCGGCGTCTAGGCTGCTTCTTTGAATTTGCAATTCAATATGAAAATTCACCACAGAGCTTGGCAAAAAGAGGACTTAAACCTCTATTTTTAGATTTACAGTCTAATGCTTTTATCAGCCATTTTACCTATGTTCATTAACCGATGACTGTTCTCTACTAATCACAAAGATATTGGTACTTTATACTTACTATTTGGAGCATGAGCCGGCATAGTAGGCACTGCCTTGAGCCTCCTCATCCGAGCCGAACTAGGTCAGCCCGGTACTTTACTAGGCGACGATCAAATTTATAACGTCGTCGTAACCGCCCATGCTTTCGTAATAATCTTCTTCATAGTCATGCCCATTATAATTGGGGGCTTTGGAAACTGACTAGTGCCATTAATAATTGGTGCTCCGGACATGGCATTCCCCCGAATAAATAACATGAGCTTCTGACTTCTTCCTCCATCTTTTCTTCTACTATTAGCATCTTCTATGGTAGAAGCAGGTGCAGGAACGGGGTGGACCGTTTACCCCCCACTGGCTGGCAATCTGGCCCATGCAGGAGCATCCGTTGATCTTACAATTTTCTCCTTACATTTAGCCGGAGTCTCTTCTATTTTAGGGGCAATTAATTTCATTACTACTATTATCAACATAAAACCCCCTGCAATATCCCAGTATCAAACCCCCCTATTTGTATGATCAGTACTAATTACAGCAGTTCTACTCCTACTATCCCTGCCTGTACTGGCTGCTGGAATTACAATACTTTTAACAGACCGTAATCTTAATACGACATTTTTCGATCCCGCTGGAGGAGGAGACCCTATCCTATATCAACACTTATTCTGATTCTTCGGACATCCTGAAGTTTACATTCTTATCCTGCCAGGGTTCGGAATAATTTCTCACATTGTCACTTACTACTCAGGGAAAAAAGAGCCTTTCGGCTATATAGGAATAGTATGGGCAATAATATCTATTGGGTTTTTAGGCTTTATCGTATGAGCTCACCATATGTTTACTGTAGGAATAGACGTAGACACACGAGCATACTTCACATCCGCCACTATAATTATCGCTATTCCAACAGGAGTAAAAGTATTTAGTTGACTGGCAACACTTCACGGAGGCAATATTAAATGATCTCCAGCTATGCTATGAGCTTTAGGGTTTATTTTCTTATTCACAGTAGGCGGGCTAACAGGCATTGTCCTAGCTAATTCGTCCTTAGACATCGTTCTTCATGATACGTATTATGTTGTAGCTCATTTTCACTATGTGCTCTCAATGGGAGCAGTTTTTGCCATTATGGGGAGGATTTGCCCACTGATTCCCCTTATTCTCAGGTTATACTCTTAACGATACTTGAGCAAAGATTCACTTTACAATTATATTTGTGGGAGTAAATATAACTTTCTTCCCTCAGCATTTCCTAGGTTTATCCGGAATACCTCGTCGGTACTCTGACTATCCAGATGCATATACCACCTGAAATACCGTCTCCTCTATAGGATCGTTTATCTCGCTTACAGCGGTGATGCTTATAATTTTTATAATCTGAGAGGCCTTTGCATCCAAACGAGAAGTTGCTATAGTAGAACTTACTACAACTAATATTGAATGACTACATGGATGTCCCCCTCCATATCACACGTTCGAAGAACCTACATATGTAATCCAAAAATAAGAAAGGAAGGAATCGAACCCCCTAAAATTGGTTTCAAGCCAATGTCATAACCACTATGTCTTTCTCAATCAGGAGGTATTAGTAAAATATTACATAACTTTGTCAAGGTTAAATTATAGGTGAAACCCCTATATACCTCTATGGCGTAACCCATTTCAACTCGGATTACAGGACGCAACCTCCCCTATTATAGAGGAGCTACTTCATTTTCATGACCATACACTAATAATTGTATTCTTAATCAGTTCTTTAGTTCTCTACATCATTTCCCTAATATTGACTACAAAATTAACTCATACAAGCACAATAGACGCACAGGAAGTAGAAACAGTATGAACTATCCTACCCGCCATTATCCTAATCCTAATCGCTCTACCTTCCCTCCGAATCCTTTATATAATAGACGAAATCAATAACCCCTCTTTAACCGTGAAAACAATAGGCCACCAATGATACTGAAGCTATGAATATACTGATTATGAAGACTTAAACTTTGACTCCTACATAATCCCAACACAAGAATTAAAGCCAGGAGAACTCCGACTATTAGAAGTAGACAACCGAGTTGTCCTCCCAATAGAAATAACCATCCGAATACTTATTTCTTCAGAAGACGTTTTGCATTCATGAGCTGTTCCATCACTAGGTCTAAAAACTGACGCTATTCCAGGACGACTAAACCAAACCACCCTTATAGCCATACGACCGGGACTGTATTATGGCCAGTGCTCTGAAATCTGCGGATCTAACCATAGCTTTATACCCATTGTTCTTGAAATAGTCCCCCTATCTTATTTTGAAACCTGATCTGCCTTAATAGTATAACCTAGACTAGACTTACTCATTAAGAAGCTATAAAGCATTAACCTTTTAAGTTAAAGACTGGGAGTTTTAACCTCCCCTTAATGAAATGCCACAGCTAGACACATCCACCTGATTTATTATAATCTTTTCAATATTTCTCACCCTCTTCATTCTATTCCAACTAAAAATTTCAAATCACCACTACCCGGAAAACCCAATAACCAAGTCTACTAAAATCACTAGTCAACATAATCCTTGAGAAAACAAATGAACGAAAATTTATTCGCCTCTTTCGCTGCCCCCTCAATAATAGGTCTCCCTATTGTAGTACTGATCGTCATATTCCCTTCCATTTTATTCCCAGCACCCAATCGCCTAATCAATAATCGGTTAATCTCCATTCAGCAATGATTAATTCAATTAACATCAAAACAAATACTAGCAATTCATAATCAAAAGGGACGAACCTGAGCTCTCATACTTATATCACTAATTCTATTCATTGGTTCAACTAACCTACTTGGACTACTACCCCACTCATTTACGCCCACGACACAACTCTCTATAAACCTCGGAATAGCAATCCCCCTATGAGCAGGGACAGTAATTACCGGTTTCCGCTATAAGACCAAAGCATCCTTGGCACACTTTCTACCCCAAGGCACCCCTCTTCCCCTAATTCCAATACTAGTAATCATCGAAACTATTAGTCTATTCATTCAACCCATAGCTCTAGCCGTTCGATTAACCGCCAATATTACTGCAGGACACCTCCTAATCCATTTGATTGGAGGGGCTACCTTAGCTCTTATTAATATTAGCGCGACCACAGCTTTCATCACTTTTATTATTTTAATTCTATTTACGATTCTAGAGTTTGCTGTTGCCTTAATTCAAGCCTATGTCTTTACCTTACTAGTAAGTCTATACTTACATGACAACACCTAATGACCCACCAAACTCACGCTTACCATATAGTTAACCCAAGCCCATGACCGCTAACAGGAGCCCTTTCTGCCCTTCTTATAACATCGGGTCTTATCATATGATTTCACTATAACTCAATATCCCTACTTACATTAGGATTCACAACCAACCTGCTAACCATATACCAGTGATGACGAGATGTGATCCGAGAAGGCACATTCCAAGGACATCACACCCCTATTGTACAAAAAGGACTACGGTACGGAATAGTTCTTTTTATTGTATCAGAAGTATTTTTCTTTGCAGGCTTCTTTTGAGCCTTTTACCATTCCAGCCTAGCCCCTACTCCTGAACTTGGAGGTTGCTGACCTCCCACCGGCATTATTCCTCTTAACCCACTAGAAGTTCCTCTACTCAACACCTCAGTCCTCCTAGCCTCCGGAGTATCTATTACTTGAGCCCATCATAGTTTAATAGAAGGCAATCGTAAACACATACTTCAAGGCCTATTTATTACAATCTCCTTAGGCGTATATTTTACACTATTACAGGCCTCCGAATACTACGAGACATCTTTTACAATCTCCGACGGAGTGTACGGATCTACCTTTTTTATAGCTACTGGGTTTCACGGACTACATGTAATTATTGGCTCCACATTCCTTATCGTGTGCTTTCTCCGACAACTATACTACCACTTCACATCAAACCACCACTTCGGATTTGAAGCCGCTGCATGATATTGACACTTTGTTGATGTAGTCTGACTATTCTTATATGTATCTATTTATTGATGAGGATCCTATTTCTTTAGTATAACTAGTACAATTGACTTCCAATCAGTTAGCTCCAGATCAACCTGGAAAGAAGTAATAAACGTAATACTAACCTTGATAACTAATGTAACCCTAGCGTCCTTACTTGTACTAATCGCATTCTGACTTCCCCAACTAAATATTTATACAGACAAGACAAGCCCCTACGAATGTGGTTTTGACCCCATGGGATCTGCTCGCCTACCTTTCTCTATAAAATTCTTCCTAGTTGCCATCACATTCCTGCTTTTCGACCTAGAAATCGCACTCCTACTCCCACTTCCCTGAGCGTCACAAACCAACAAGTTGACAACAATACTTATCATAGCACTCCTACTAATCTCCCTCCTAGCTGCAAGCCTAGCGTACGAATGAACCGAAAAGGGGCTAGAATGAACCGAATATGATAATTAGTTTAAGCCAAAACAAATGATTTCGACTCATTAGATTATGATTTATCTCATAATTATCATATGTCCATAGTATATATTAATATCTTTCTGGCATTCATTCTTTCTCTAATAGGTATACTTGTTTATCGATCACACCTAATATCATCGCTACTATGCTTAGAGGGCATAATATTATCACTATTTGTAATAATATCTGTAACTATTCTCAACAACCACCTTACATTAGCCAGCATGATACCAATCGTACTACTAGTATTTGCTGCCTGCGAAGCAGCATTAGGACTATCTCTACTAGTTATAGTATCTAACACCTACGGGACTGATTACGTACAAAACCTAAACCTCTTACAATGCTAAAAATTATCATCCCCACTATCATACTGATCCCCCTTACATGAGTATCAAAGCCTAACATAATCTGAATTAACACGACAACATATGGTTTGCTAATCAGCTTAATCAGCTTATTCTACCTGAATCAACCAAATGATAATACATTGAACCCCTCCTTAATATTTTTCTCTGACTCCCTATCAGCACCGCTACTAGCACTTACAACATGACTTCTACCCCTTATACTTATAGCAAGCCAACACCATTTATCAAAAGAACCCTTAACTCGAAAAAAACTATATATTTCAATACTGATTCTTCTCCAGTTGTTCCTAATTATAACTTTCACCGCCTCTGAACTTATCTTCTTTTACATCCTATTTGAGGCAACACTAATCCCAACCCTGATCATTATTACCCGATGGGGGAATCAAACTGAACGACTAAACGCAGGGCTCTACTTCTTATTTTATACTTTAATAGGATCTCTCCCACTCCTAGTAGCTCTCCTTTACATCCACAATTTCATGGGCTCCCTAAATTTTCTCATAATTCAATACTGAATTCAACCTCTGCCAAACTCCTGATCTAATGTTTTCTTATGATTGGCATGCATGATAGCATTCATAGTAAAGATACCTCTATACGGCCTCCACTTGTGACTACCAAAAGCACACGTAGAGGCCCCTATTGCCGGCTCCATGGTACTTGCCGCCGTACTCCTGAAATTAGGAGGCTATGGCATGATACGAATTACAACCCTACTAAACCCCCTGACCAACTTCATAGCGTATCCTTTCATAATATTATCTCTATGAGGCATAATCATAACAAGCTCTATCTGTCTCCGTCAAACAGATCTAAAATCCCTAATTGCATACTCCTCAGTTAGTCATATGGCACTCGTTATTGTAGCGGTTCTTATTCAAACACCATGAAGTTATATAGGTGCAACAGCCCTAATAATTGCCCATGGTTTAACATCCTCGATGCTATTCTGCTTAGCCAACTCCAATTACGAACGAATCCATAGCCGTACTATGATTCTCGCACGAGGACTTCAAACCCTCCTTCCCCTGATAGCAGCCTGATGGTTATTAGCAAGCCTCACAAATCTGGCTCTTCCTCCAACAATTAATCTTATCGGAGAACTATTTGTAGTGATATCCTCATTCTCATGATCCAACATTACTATTATTCTAATAGGAATTAACATCACCATCACTGCCCTATACTCACATTTATATACTAATCACCACACAGCGTGGTAAATATTCCCACCATATCAAAAATATCAAACCGTCATTCACACGAGAAAATGCCCTAATAACCTTGCATCTACTGCCTCTACTCCTCCTATCCCTTAACCCTAAAATTATTCTCGGTCCCATCTACTGTAAGCATAGTTTAACAAAAACATTAGATTGTGAATCTAATAATAAAAGCTCAAACCTTTTTGCTTACCGAAAAAGTACTGCAAGAACTGCTAACTCATGCTCCCATGTATAAGAACATGGCTTTTTCAACTTTTATAGGATAGAAGTAATCCATTGGTCTTAGGAACCAAAAAATTGGTGCAACTCCAAATAAAAGTAATAAATATATTTACTTCATGCATAATCACAGCTCTAGTCATTCTTACTTTGCCCATCATTATAACCTCTACTAAACTCTACAAAAATAAGCTATACCCATACTATGTAAAAACCGCTACTTCTTACGCATTCATAATTAGCATAATTCCCACAATAATATTCATCTACTCAGGACAGGAAACAATTGTTTCAAACTGACATTGAATAACAATCCAGACCATAAAACTATCCATGAGTTTTAAATTAGACTACTTCTCAATAATCTTTGTGCCCGTAGCCCTTTTTGTCACGTGGTCTATTATAGAGTTTTCTATATGATATATACACTCCGATCCTTATATTAACCGATTTTTCAAGTATCTTCTCTTATTTCTTATTACTATAATAGTCTTAGTCACCGCAAACAACATATTCCAACTATTCATTGGCTGAGAAGGAGTTGGCATTATATCATTTTTACTTATTGGATGATGATACGGCCGAACCGATGCAAATACAGCTGCCCTACAAGCTATCCTCTATAACCGTATTGGAGATGTAGGCTTCATTATAACCATAGCATGGTTTCTATTGAACTTAAACACATGAGACCTTCAACAAATCTTTATTACAACAAACGATAATTTTAATTTGCCGCTACTTGGCTTACTATTAGCAGCTACCGGTAAATCTGCTCAATTCGGCTTACATCCCTGACTCCCCTCAGCCATAGAAGGCCCCACTCCTGTATCAGCCCTACTTCACTCAAGCACAATAGTTGTAGCAGGAGTATTTCTTCTTATCCGCTTTCATCCACTAATAGAGCATAATCAAACTATTCAAACCCTCACTTTATGCTTAGGGGCTATTACTACACTATTTACTGCAATCTGCGCTCTTACACAGAACGATATCAAAAAAATTGTAGCGTTCTCTACCTCAAGCCAACTAGGCCTAATAATAGTAACAATTGGCATTAACCAGCCTTACCTAGCCTTCTTACACATCTGCACTCACGCATTTTTTAAAGCTATGTTATTCATATGTTCAGGGTCAATTATCCACAGCCTAAACGATGAACAAGACATTCGAAAGATAGGTGGCCTATTTAAAGTCCTTCCCTTCACCACAACTTCCCTGATTGTCGGAAGCCTCGCATTAACAGGCATACCTTTCCTTACAGGATTCTACTCCAAAGACCTGATCATCGAGTCCGCTAACACGTCGAATACCAACGCCTGAGCCCTCTTAATTACACTCGTTGCCACATCCCTAACCGCTGCCTACAGCACCCGAATTATATTCTTCGCTCTACTAGGCCAGCCCCGCTTCTCCCCTATAATCCTTATCAACGAGAATAATCCTCTCCTAATTAACTCTATTAAACGACTCCTTATCGGAAGTGTATTTGCAGGATACATTATCTCCCACAGCATCACACCCACCACCATCCCACAGATAACTATGCCTCATTATCTAAAAATGATAGCCCTTGCAGTAACTATCTTGGGTTTCATCCTGGCACTAGAACTAAACCTTACCATACAAGGACTCAAATTTAACTATCCATCTAATTACTTTAAATTTTCCACCCTCCTTGGCTATTATCCAACCATTATGCACCGCCTCACACCTAAAACAAGTTTAACCATCAGCCAGAAATCAGCATCTATACTTCTGGACTCCATCTGACTAGAAAACATCCTACCCAAATCAATCTCGTATTTCCAAATAAAATCTTCTACCCTTATTTCAAATCAAAAGGGTCTCATCAAGCTCTATTTCCTATCGTTCATACTAACTATAATTCTCAGCCTACTAATCCTTAATTACCACGGGTAACTTCCATGATAACCAACACACCAGTTAACAGCGACCAACCTGTAACAATCACCAACCAGGTTCCATAACTATATAAAGCCGCAATACCCATAGCCTCTTCACTAAAAAACCCAGAGTCCCCCGTATCATAAATTACCCAATCCCCTATTCCATTAAACTTTAATACTACCTCCACCTCATCATCCTTCAAAATATAGCAAGCAGTCAACAACTCAGACAATAGACCAGTAATAAAAGCCGCTAGAACAGCCTTATTTGAAACTCACACCTCAGGGTATTGCTCAGTAGCCATAGCAGTTGTATAACCAAATACTACTAATATACCCCCCAAATAAATTAAAAACACTATCAGCCCTAAAAAGAACCCCCAAAATTCAGAACAATCGCACAACCAATCCCACCGCTAATAATTAGCACAAGCCCACCATAAATAGGAGATGGTTTAGTGGCAAAACCCACAAAACTCATCACAAAAACGATACTTAAAATAAATACAATGTATGTTATCATTATTCCTACATGGAATTTAACCATGACTAATGACATGAAAAATCATCGTTGTATTTCAACTATAAGAACATTAATGACCAACATTCGAAAAACCCACCCACTAGCCAAAATTGTCAACAATTCATTCATTGACCTCCCAGCGCCATCTAACATCTCTGCTTGATGGAATTTCGGGTCCTTATTAGGAGTATGCTTGATTCTACAGATTCTAACAGGTTTATTTCTAGCTATACACTACACATCGGACACGGCCACAGCTTTTTCATCGGTCACCCACATCTGTCGAGACGTTAACTACGGCTGAATTATCCGCTATATACATGCAAATGGCGCTTCCATATTCTTCATCTGCCTATTCATACATGTGGGACGAGGCCTATACTATGGATCCTATGTATTCATAGAAACATGAAACATTGGAATTGTACTACTATTCGCAACCATAGCCACAGCATTCATAGGCTATGTACTGCCGTGAGGACAAATATCATTTTGAGGGGCAACTGTAATCACTAACCTTCTCTCCGCCATCCCCTATATCGGAACCAACTTAGTAGAGTGAATCTGAGGTGGCTTCTCAGTAGACAAAGCAACCTTAACACGATTCTTTGCATTTCATTTATCTTTCCATTCATCATCGCAGCTCTAGCAATAGTACACCTCCTATTTCTACACGAAACCGGATCCAACAACCCCTCAGGAATCACATCAGACTCAGACAAAATTCCGTTTCACCCCTACTACACAATTAAAGATATCCTAGGAATCCTACTCCTGCTCCTAGTCTTAATATCACTAGTTTTATTTTCACCAGACCTATTAGGAGATCCAGACAACTACACCCCTGCAAACCCCCTAAACACCCCTCCACATATCAAACCTGAATGATACTTCCTATTCGCCTATGCCATCCTACGATCTATCCCTAATAAATTAGGAGGTGTACTCGCCCTAGTATTCTCCATCCTAATTTTAGCATTCATTCCATTCCTCCACACATCTAAGCAACGCAGTATAATATTCCGACCCCTCAGCCAATGCCTATTCTGACTTTTAGTCGCCGATCTTCTCACTTTAACTTGGATTGGAGGACAGCCAGTTGAACACCCTTTCATCATTATCGGACAGGTCGCCTCAATTCTATATTTCACCATCCTATTGATTCTAATGCCAACAATTAGCGTTATCGAAAATAATCTTCTAAAATGAAGAGTCTTTGTAGTATAATCATTACCTTGGTCTTGTAAACCAAAAATGGAGAGTAGTCGCCCTCCCTAAGACTCAAGGAAGAAGCTCTTGCTCCACCATCAGCACCCAAAGCTGAAATTCTTCTTAAACTATTCCCTGACACCCCCTACATTCATATATTGGACCACCTCTACTGTGCTATGTCAGTATCTCCAAAAAATCCTTCTTTCCCTCCCCTATGTACGTCGTGCATTAATGGCTTGCCCCATGCATATAAGCATGTACATGATATTATATCTTTACATAGGACATGTCTAGTCCAATTCCACAACCCATTGATCCTCAACAGTAACTAGATGCATATCACTTAGTCCAATAAGGGCTTAATCACCATGCCTCGAGAAACCATCAATCCTTGCCTGTAATGTCACTCTTCTCGCTCCGGGCCCATGCTAATGTGGGGGTTACTATCATGAAACTATACCTGGCATCTGGTTCTTACCTCAGGGCCATGACTCTATTTATTCCAATCCTACTAATTCTCGCAAATGGGACATCTCGATGGACTAGTGACTAATCAGCCCATGATCACACATAACTGTGGTGTCATGCATTTGGTATCTTTTATTTTTAGGGGGGGAATCTGCTATCACTCATCTATGACCGCAACGGCACTAACTCTAACTTATCTTCTGCTCTCAGGGAATATGCCCGTCGCGGCCCTAATGCAGTCAAATAACTTGTAGCTGGACTTATTCATTATCATTTATCAACTCACGCATAAAATCAAGGTGCTATTCAGTCAATGGTTTCAGGACATATAATTCTAGGACACACGTGTGTACACGTACGTACACGTGTGTACACGTACGTACACGTGTGTACACGTACGTACACGTGTGTACACGTACGTACACGTGTGTACACGTACGTACACGTGTGTACACGTACGTACACGTGTGTACACGTACGTACACGTGTGTACACGTACGTACACGTGTGTACACGTACGTACACGTGTGTACACGTACGTACACGTGTGTACACGTACGTACACGTGTGTACACGTACGTACACGTACGTACACGTACGTACACGTGTGTACACGTACGTACACGTGTGTACACGTACGTACACGTGTGTACACGTACGTACACGCGCAAGACATTAAGTTAACTTATACAAACCCCCCTTACCCCCCATAAACTCATGTCATCTATTATACACTTATTTATGTCCTGCCAAACCCCAAAAACAGGACTAAGTGCATACAATACTCACAAGCTTTATTTAAATTGTATACAAATGTATTGCTACTCTAGTTAACTTAACACAACAGTCTTACACGCATTCGATCTCGTGGTCTATCTATAGATAGCATCCCCTTTTTTTTTCCTCTCATATTTACTATGTATTTTATTTATTATACACACTACAATTTCAGTATAAGTTAATGTAGCTTAATTAATAAAGCAAGGCACTGAAAATGCCAAGATGAGTCGCACGACTCCATAAACACAAAGGTTTGGTCCTAGCCTTCCTATTAGTTCTTAGTAGACTTACACATGCAAGTCTCCACGCCCCAGTGAGAATGCCCTTAAAATCAGCAGTGATCTAAAGGAGCAGGTATCAAGCACACTCTTAAGTAGCTCATAACACCTTGCTAAGCCACACCCCCACGGGATACAGCAGTGATAAAAATTAAGCCATAAACGAAAGTTTGACTAAGCCATACTAAAAAGGGTTGGTAAATTTCGTGCCAGCCACCGCGGTCATACGATTAACCCAAACTAATAGGCCCACGGCGTAAAGCGTGTTAAGATACCTTTGCACTAAAGTTAAAACTTAACTAAGCCGTAAAAAGCTACAGTTACCATAAAATAGACCACGAAAGTGACTTTATAATAATCTGACTACACGATAGCTAAGACCCAAACTGGGATTAGATACCCCACTATGCTTAGCCCTAAACATAGATAATTTTACAACAAAATAATTCGCCAGAGGACTACTAGCAATAGCTTAAAACTCAAAGGACTTGGCGGTGCTTTATATCCCTCTAGAGGAGCCTGTTCTATAATCGAATAAACCCCGATAAACCTCACCACCCTTTGCTAATTCAGTCTATATACCGCCATCTTCAGCAAACCCTCAAAAGGTAGAATAGTAAGCACAATCATTTTACATAAAAAAGTTAGGTCAAGGTGTAACTTATGGGGTGGGAAGAAATGGGCTACATTTTCTACCCAAGAACATTCCACGAACGTTTTTATGAAATTAAAAACTGAAGGAGGATTTAGTAGTAAATTAAGAATAGAGAGCTTAATTGAATAGGGCCATGAAGCACGCACACACCGCCCGTCACCCTCCTCAAGTAATAAGACACAACCATAACCATATTAACTTAACTAAGACACAAGAGGAGACAAGTCGTAACAAGGTAAGCATACCGGAAGGTGTGCTTGGATTAATCAAAGTGTAGCTTAACTAAAGCGTCTGGCCTACACCCAGAAGATTTCATTACTTATGACCACTTTGAACAAAAGCTAGCCCAACTAACCCCAAACTTAAGTATCACAGACATATAAAGTAAAACATTTAGTTAAATAATAAAAGTATAGGAGATAGAAATTTTAATTGGAGCGATAGAGATAGTACCGTAAGGGAATGATGAAAGACATCTTAACAGTATTAAACAGCAAAGATTACCCCTTTTACCTTTTGCATAATGAACTAGCCAGAAACGACTTAACAAAAGAGAACTTAAGCTAAGCTCCCCGAAACCAGACGAGCTACCCATAAACAATCTAAAAGGATCAACTCATCTATGTAGCAAAATAGTGAGAAGATTTGTGGGTAGAGGTGAAAAGCCTAACGAGCCTGGTGATAGCTGGTTGCCCACAAACAGAATTTTAGTTCAACTTTAAATTTACCTAAAAAAACAAAATTTTAATGTAAATTTAAAATATAGTCTAAGAAGGTACAGCTTCTTAGAATCAGGATACAACCTTTATTAGAGAGTATATACTAACATCACCATAGTTGGCTTAAAAGCAGCCACCAATTGAGAAAGCGTTCCAGCTCAACAAACAATATAACTTAATCCCAATCATATTACATCAACTCCTAATTATACCTCCTGGGCCATTCTATTTAAATATAGAAGCAACAATGCTAGTATGAGTAACAAGAACTATTTTCTCCCCGCATAAGCTTATATCAGAAACGGATAGACCACTGATAGTTAACAATCTGATAATATCAACCCAAAAATGAAATACTTATCTACCCTATTGTTAACCCAACACAGGCATGCATTTAAGGAAAGATTAAAAGGAGTAAAAGGAACTCGGCAAACACAAACCCCGCCTGTTTACCAAAAACATCACCTCCAGCATTTCTAGTATTGGAGGCACTGCCTGCCCAGTGACACTTGTTTAACGGCCGCGGTATCCTGACCGTGCAAAGGTAGCATAATCATTTGTTCTCTAAATAAGGACTTGTATGAATGGCCACACGAGGGTTTAACTGTCTCTTATTCCCAATCAGTGAAATTGACCTTCCCGTGAAGAGGCGGGAATGCCACAATAAGACGAGAAGACCCTATGGAGCTTTAATTAACTAACCAAACTTATGGATACTAAATACCTACAAGGCATAACATTACACCATTATTGTGGGTTAGCAATTTAGGTTGGGGTGACCTCGGAATATAAAAAAACTCCCGAGTGATTAAAATTTAGACCCACAAGTCAAAATATAACATCACTTATTGATCCAATAATTTTTGATCAACGGAACAAGTTACCCTAGGGATAACAGCGCAATCCTATTCAAGAGTCCATATCGACAATAGGGTTTACGACCTCGATGTTGGATCAGGACATCCTAATGGTGCAGCAGCTATTAAGGGTTCGTTTGTTCAACGATTAAAGTCCTACGTGATCTGAGTTCAGACCGGAGTAATCCAGGTCGGTTTCTATCTATTATATAACCTCCCCCAGTACGAAGGACAAGGGATGTAAGGCCTACCTCACAAAGGCGCCTTAAAACTAATAGATGAAGTCAACTCAATCTAACCAGTTTATCTCCTCATAAGCCCGAGAAAAGGGGCTTTGTTAGGGTGGCAGAGCCCGGTAACTGCGTAAAACTTAAACCTTTATTATCAGAGGTTCAATTCCTCTCCCTAACAAAATGTTCTTTATCAACATTATCTCTCTTATCATCCCAATCCTTCTTGCCGTAGCCTTCCTCACCCTCGTTGAACGAAAAGTCTTAGGCTACATACAACTTCGAAAAGGGCCTAATATCGTAGGCCCCTACGGCCTCCTTCAACCAATCGCAGATGCAGTAAAACTCTTCACAAAAGAACCTCTACGACCACTTACATCCTCCATATCAATATTCATTCTAGCCCCCATTCTAGCTCTATCACTAGCCCTAACTATATGAATCCCTCTCCCAATGCCCTACCCACTCATTAATATAAACTTAGGAGTCCTATTCATACTAGCAATATCAAGTCTCGCCGTATACTCCATCCTTTGGTCAGGATGAGCCTCAAACTCCAAATACGCTCTAATCGGAGCCCTCCGAGCAGTAGCTCAAACAATCTCATATGAAGTAACACTAGCAATCATTCTCCTATCAGTCCTCCTAATAAACGGGTCATTTACACTATCCACACTAATTATCACCCAAGAACATATATGACTAATCTTTCCGGCCTGGCCCCTAGCCATGATATGATTCATTTCTACTCTAGCAGAAACTAACCGAGCCCCCTTCGACTTAACTGAAGGAGAATCCGAACTAGTTTTCTGGATTTAACGTAGAGTATGCAGCGGGTCCTTTTGCCCTATTCTTTCTAGCAGAGTACGCAAATATCATTATAATAAATATCCTCACAACAATTCCTATTCTTCGGTGCATTCCACAACCCATTTATACCAGAACTCTACTCTATTAACTTCACTATAAAAACCCTCTTACTAACTATCTGCTTCCTATGAATTCGAGCATCATACCCTCGATTCCGCTATGATCAATTAATACACTTATTGTGAAAAATTTTCTACCCCTAACTTTAGCCCTATGCATATGACATGTTGCCTTACCCATTATTACCGCGAGTATCCCACCCCAAACATAAGAAATATGTCTGATAAAAGAGTTACTTTGATAGAGTAAATAATAGAGGTTTAAATCCTCTTATTTCTAGAATAATAGGCTTCGAACCTAATCTTAAGAATTCAAAGATCTTCGTGCTACCAAACTTACACTATATTCTACAGTAAGGTCAGCTAAATTAAGCTATCGGGCCCATACCCCGAAAATGTTGGTTTATACCCTTCCCGTACTAATAAAACCCCCTATTCTCACTATTATTATAGCAACTATCATGGCAGGGACCATAATCGTCATACTAAGCTCGCACTGATTACTGATCTGAATTGGATTCGAAATAAACATGCTAGCCATCATTCCCTATCCTCATAAAAAAGTATAATCCACGAGCCATAGAAGCCTCTACAAAATATTTTCTTACACAAGCTACTGCCTCAATATTACTAATAATAGGAGTCACCATTAACCTTCTTTACTCCGGCCAATGAGTAATCTCAAAAATCTCAAACCCCATCGCATCCATCATAATAACCACCGCCCTAACAATAAAACTAGGCCTATCTCCATTCCACTTCTGAGTTCCCGAAGTAGCACAAGGAGTAACACTTATATCAGGAATAATCCTACTAACATGACAAAAAAATCGCACCTATATCCATCCTATATCAAATCTCCCCATCAATTAACACCAACCTTCTTATACTAATAGCCCTCGCATCCGTTCTAGTAGGAGGCTGAGGCGGACTAAATCAAACTCAACTACGAAAAATCATAGCATACTCCTCCATTGCCCACATAGCTGAATAGCGCTATCATTATTTACAACCCTACAATAATAATCCTAAACTTAACTTTATATATTCTAATAACACTATCTACCTTCATACTATTCATATTAAACTCATCCACCACAACCTTATCCTTATCCCACATATGAAATAAAATTTCCCTAATCACCTCCATAATCTTAATCTTAATATTATCCCTAGGAGGACTACCCCCATTATCTGGCTTCATCCCTAAATGAATAATTATTCAAGAATTAACAAAAAATAACATAATTATTATTCCAACACTAATAGCCATCACCGCTCTACTTAACTTATATTTCTACCTGCGACTCACATATAGCACCGCACTTACCATATTCCCGTCCACAAATAACATAAAAATAAAATGACAATTCGAGTACACAAAAAAGGCAACCCTACTACCCCCCTTAATCATTATCTCAACTATACTACTCCCGCTAACACCTATATTATCAGTCTTGGACTAGGAGTTTAGGTTAGACCAGACCAAGAGCCTTCAAAGCTCTAAGCAAGTGCTATACACTTAACCCCTGACCAAATCACCTCTAAGGGCTGCAAGAATCTATCTTACATCAATTGAATGCAAATCAAACACTTTAATTAAGCTAAGCCCTCCCTAGATTGGTGAGCTTCTACCTCACGAAATTTTAGTTAACAGCTAAATACCCTAGTAACTGGCTTCAATCTACCTTCTCCCGCCGCGTAGAAAAAAAGGCGGGAGAAGCCCCGGCGGCGTCTAGGCTGCTTCTTTGAATTTGCAATTCAATATGAAAATTCACCACAGAGCTTGGCAAAAAGAGGACTTAAACCTCTATTTTTAGATTTACAGTCTAATGCTTTTATCAGCCATTTTACCTATGTTCATTAACCGATGACTGTTCTCTACTAATCACAAAGATATTGGTACTTTATACTTACTATTTGGAGCATGAGCCGGCATAGTAGGCACTGCCTTGAGCCTCCTCATCCGAGCCGAACTAGGTCAGCCCGGTACTTTACTAGGCGACGATCAAATTTATAACGTCGTCGTAACCGCCCATGCTTTCGTAATAATCTTCTTCATAGTCATGCCCATTATAATTGGGGGCTTTGGAAACTGACTAGTGCCATTAATAATTGGTGCTCCGGACATGGCATTCCCCCGAATAAATAACATGAGCTTCTGACTTCTTCCTCCATCTTTTCTTCTACTATTAGCATCTTCTATGGTAGAAGCAGGTGCAGGAACGGGGTGACCGTTTACCCCCCACTGGCTGGCAATCTGGCCCATGCAGGAGCATCCGTTGATCTTACAATTTTCTCCTTACATTTAGCCGGAGTCTCTTCTATTTTAGGGGCAATTAATTTCATTACTACTATTATCAACATAAAACCCCCTGCAATATCCCAGTATCAAACCCCCCTATTTGTATGATCAGTACTAATTACAGCAGTTCTACTCCTACTATCCCTGCCTGTACTGGCTGCTGGAATTACAATACTTTTAACAGACCGTAATCTTAATACGACATTTTTCGATCCCGCTGGAGGAGGAGACCCTATCCTATATCAACACTTATTCTGATTCTTCGGACATCCTGAAGTTTACATTCTTATCCTGCCAGGGTTCGGAATAATTTCTCACATTGTCACTTACTACTCAGGGAAAAAAGAGCCTTTCGGCTATATAGGAATAGTATGGGCAATAATATCTATTGGGTTTTTAGGCTTTATCGTATGAGCTCACCATATGTTTACTGTAGGAATAGACGTAGACACACGAGCATACTTCACATCCGCCACTATAATTATCGCTATTCCAACAGGAGTAAAAGTATTTAGTTGACTGGCAACACTTCACGGAGGCAATATTAAATGATCTCCAGCTATGCTATGAGCTTTAGGGTTTATTTTCTTATTCACAGTAGGCGGGCTAACAGGCATTGTCCTAGCTAATTCGTCCTTAGACATCGTTCTTCATGATACGTATTATGTTGTAGCTCATTTTCACTATGTGCTCTCAATGGGAGCAGTTTTTGCCATTATGGGAGGATTTGCCCACTGATTCCCCTTATTCTCAGGTTATACTCTTAACGATACTTGAGCAAAGATTCACTTTACAATTATATTTGTGGGAGTAA
>NW_027554608.1:0-18727 GCF_053574225.1 Canis aureus
AAATATTCAACAAAAAAACTGTTAAAATAATCAACAAATTGAGCCAAGTTGTAAGACACAAAATTGACATACAAAATAAAATTTCTATAATAACAAATTTTCTGAAAAGGAAATAAAGAAACATATCCAATTTATAATTGCATGAAAAACAATAAAATACTTAGGAATAAATTTAAGGAAGTGAAAGATCTATGCTAACAACTGTAAGACAATGATGAAAGCAATTGAAGAAGACATAAATGAATGGAAAGATAGGGCAGCCCAGGTGGCTCAGCAGTTTAGTGCCACCTTCGGCCCAGGGTGTGATCCTGGAGACCCAGGATCAAGTCCCACGTTGGGTTCCCTGCATGGAGCCTGCTTCTCCCTCTGCCTCTGCCTGTGTCTCTGTTTCTTTCTCTGTATCTTTCATGAATAAATCAATAAAGTCTTTTAAAAAATGGAAAGGTATCCTATGTTACTGGACTGCAAGAATCACTATTATTAAAATGTCAATACTACCAAAAACCATCTATAGATCAATGCAGTCCCTATTGAGATTCCAGTGGCTTTTTTTATTTTAGCAAAATTCGAAAAAAAAAAAACCTAAAATTTATATGAAGCAAAAAAAAAAAAAAAAAAAAAAAAAAAAAAGCAAAGAAATCCCGAGAAAGAACAAGGCATGAGGCATTATTGTTCCTGATTTTTTATATTTATTATAAAGCCATGGTCACTAAAACAGTAGAGTACTGGCACAGAAGCAAAGAGAACAATGGAATAAGGAATTCAGACACAAATCCAAGCATATATGGTCAACAAATATTTGACAAGCGAGTCAAGAATGCTCAATGAAGAATTGTCTCTTCAATAAATGATGTTGCAGCAAATGGATACTCACATGTAAAAGAATGAAACTGGGCCCATAGCTTACACCACTCACAACATTAACTCAAAATTAAATAAATGCTTAACTGTGAGACCTGAAACCATGAGACTCCTAGAAGTAAAACACAGGATAAAAGCTCCTTGACACTGGTCTTGGTAATTATATTTTGGAAATCACACCTAAAATGTAACCAAAAAATAAAAAATAGACAAGTGGGAATACATCAAACTAAAAAGTTTCTTCACACCTGAGGAAGCCATCAACTAATTGAAAAGACAGCCTACAGAACAGAGAAAAAATATTCACAAACCATATATCTGATAAGGGATTAATAGCCAAACCAAATAAATAATGCACATAACTCTATGGCAGAAAAATCACCCAATTTAAAAATGAGCAAAAAACCTAATAACCATTTTTCAAAAAAAGATACACAGATAGGCAACAGGTATATGAAAAGATGTTCAACACTTCTAGTCATTAGGGAAATACAAATTAAAACTACAATGAGATACCACCTCATGCCTGTTAGAATGGCCATCATCCAAAAGACAAAAGATAACAAATGCTGGTATGGATGTAGAGGAAAGGGAACCCTTGTGCACTCTTGGGGGCGGTGTGTGTTGTAAACTGGTACAGCCACTGTGGAAAACAGAATGAAGGCTCCTCAAAAATTAAAAATAGAACTAGTTACAGTCCATTTCTGGGAATGTATCCAAAGGAATTGAAAACACAAGAAAAGATAAATGAACCTCCCGATACACAGCAGCATTATTTATAATAGCAGAAACAGGGAAACAATCGAAGTGTCCAATGATGGAGGAATGGTTAGAGCAGTTGTGGCATATATGGTTGACTCCTGAACAACGAGGTGTGATCCTCCACATAGTTGAAAATCTGCATATAAAATTTGACTTTCCAAAATTAAGAGGCAGACTCTTAATAGCTTACCGTTGACTGGAAGCCTTACTAATAGCATAAACAGTCAACTAATACATACTTTGTTTACGCATTATATATTGTATTCTCACAATTAGGTAAACTAAAGAAAGGAAGGCGCTATGATGTATACCTTAAACCTCATTCAGTGATGTATGTCAACTATCTCTCAATAAAAGTGAAAAGAGATGAAAAGATACAATTGTCACTTGCTTTTTTGAAATATTTGCAGTAGCCTCCTACTGACTCCTCTTTCCTGAAGGACCCTAGAGGTCCAAGTTGGGAGTCATTAATCCAGTGAGGGAGGGGGGGAATGTGCTTCTCCCCCCGCCACTATCAGAGTCTTTAGTATCACCCAAGAATCTTCTATTTCTCCATTAGTCCTAGTTTCCAAGGCAAAATTTCCATAGTGATCACCACCACAGCTCCCCACCTTGCAGAGTCTACCCCTGTATACTCCATCACTCCTCTGTTACCACAGATAAATTGTTTGGGTTCCTAGCAGAGGCCATTCTCTACTCATATACTGGGTCACATCCTCTCTTGGCTATTCAACAACTCCATCTCTCCAGAAAATCCTCCCCCCTCTTGCATCACGCACACTATCCTTCTTTATTCTCCACACCTCTTCCACAAGCCTAGAGAAACATGTTGGTAAACTCTCTTGGCCCCATTTCATGTAAGAGCCACCACCTCATTTCTCAGTTTTATTAAATGAAGTCTTAGAGGTTGATGAAAATTATAACTTTCCAATTTTCTCTTGAGCTCCCTCCAATCAAGCTTTCTCCTCTTGCTAAGATCCACAATTACTTCATAACATTGTATCCGAAGTCAATTCGCAGTCCTCATCTTGGTCTATCAGCAATATGTGACAGTTAACCAGGTTTTCCACTATCCTGAAACACTGAGAACTTGCCTTTCAAGACAGTAAATTTTCTGAATTTCCTTCCTTCTTTCCTCATTGTTCCTTTCTTCATCTCTGCTGGTTCTTCCTTTGACCTTGTTTCTAGATCTTTGATCTTCTATCTTCATTACTTTAGAGAACTCTTCTAGTTGCAGGATTTAAGTGTCATCTCTATGCTGATGTCTCACCAATCTGTATCTCCAGCCTGAACCTCTTCCTTGAACTCCAGATTCATATATCTAATTCTCTATTAGACATTTTTTTTCTGGGCAGCCCAGGTGGCTCAGCGGTTTAGCACCACCTTCAGCCCAGGGTGTGATCCTGGAGCCCCGGGATCAAGTCCCATATCGGGCTCCCTGCATGGAGCTAGCTTCTCCCTCTGCCTATGTCTCTGCCTGCCTCTCTCTCTCTCTCTCTCTGTCTCTCTCTCTCTCTCTCACACACACACAAAAATAAAATCTTTAAAAATATATATTTAAAAAATACATATTTTCCTGAATATCTAACTGGCATCTCCAATGTAATACAACCAGGAATGATCTTCTGAGCTTTTCCTTCAAACATTCAAACATAAGTTTTTCTTAGAGACTCCTAAGGTCTTAGCAGACAGATTGTGAACCTTGGTTGCATGTTATAGTCACATGGGGGGCCTGAGTTCCACCTCCCAATGATTGTAACCCAATTGGTCATGGCATCCAGAGTTTTAGAAGCTCTCTATGTAGCTTCTCCAAAGAAGCCAAGATTGAGGACTGTAGCTCTGGATGGGTTGCTTCTTCCTTTAACCTCAAATCCTATTATTTTTTCCCCATAAACACTCTCCTCCAGCCACACTGGTCCCCTTGCTATTGCTCAACTCACCAAATATGCTCCCCTTTCAATTCCTTCTTTGTGCCTGGAACACTTTTACCTAAAATAGCCTTAAGATTTATTTCCTTATCTTTTCAAGTCTTTGCTTTAAATCACTGTGTCATTGAGATCTACTATGACCACCCTATTTAAGTTTGCAAAGTTCTCTGCCAACCACATCATTTCCCCATTACCCTTACCAGGACTTTTTTTTTTTCCTTCAGCATTATGCCCTTCAAAAAGATGTAATTTACTCATTTATTATAGGTTCAGTCTCTCCCCAGTTAGGAAGCAGACTCTGACAGCAGAGGAATATCTGCATCTTTGCTTACTGTGGGATCTCAGATCATGCATGATATATAGCAGGTACTCAAAAAACGAGCACTAGTGACATTCCTTTTTCTAATATGAAATTTTCTCCTTTCTCATTTTCATCAAATTCTTGGTTCTGTTTAAGAGTTAGACCTATTTGCTGGTATCCCAAAACAACCCTACTTAATAGTTCATCCACTTCTAATTTTTTTCCAAAGGCTTATCTTTCCTTACATTTCCTTAATTATGAGCTTCTCCTTAGGGTTTAGTATTTGACCCTTTATCCTTATTTATATTTACACTTAACAACCTCTCTCCTTTGAAAAGAGGAGACTTCATTTTTCAGACTTCAGCTAGAATGGAAAATTTAAAGTGGTGCCGCCATGTCAAAGTTTTAGTTAAGAACACTGGACCTTCCTCTCACCCAGGTAAATCCAGTACAGTATCAAAGCTTCAATTATTTACGTCAATAAATCCAAATTTTGTTTCTCTAATGCACTGTTCTCTTATTAGTGTCAAAAAAAAGTAATGATCTCCTCCCTCCCTCCTGCTCCCCCCCCCCACTCTATATCTTATAAGTCAAGATAAAAATTCAGGAGTATTACTTAAAACATCCCTTTTCCCTTTCTCCCAAAACTCAGCCAAGCGTTTCTTTATTCTACTTATTAAATTTTTATTATGACCTATCTCTTCCATGTCATTTCTGTTCATGATAATCTCTTACCTTTCCTCTTAAAGCCTCCCAACTGAAACCATTATTTCCCTACTTTCCCCTTCAATACATTCTACACACTGCCAAAGTATAAACATTTAAAGACCTTTAAAATTCATGCAATTGCATTAAAATCCTTAAATGGCTTTCGTATTATTTAGTATAATAATCCTTACCATGGTTAAGCTAATACTCAACAATCTCTATGCTTCTCTTGCACATAAGCTCAAACTATCACAGTTTCTTTAATAAATCAAGATTACTTTCCTCCTCACTCATTTTAATGCCTTACCACAGTCCATTTCTTCTGTTTGGAACCTCCCATTTATGTTCACTTAGCTATTCAAATTCATTCTATCACATCCTTTTAAAAGTTAATGAGATTCATATAGTCAATGGATCTTGACAAAGGACTAGACAACACAGTGAAAGAAAAGGACAGTATTTTCAACAAATGATAATGTAAAACTGGACACCACATGCAAAAATACTGAGTCCAGACACAGACTTCACATCCTTCACAAATATAAACTCAGATCACAGTTCTAAATATAAAATGCAGAATTATAAAACCTCTGCAAGATAATGTAGGAGAAAATGCAGGTGAACTTGGGTATGGCTATGATTTTGATCCAACACCAGGGCATAATCCATGAAAGAAATAACTGATACACTGGACTCCATTAAAATTTTCTGTTCTGCAAACAGCAATGTCAAGAGAATAAGAAGACAAAGCACAGAGTTGGAGAAAATATTTACAAAAGAACCATCTAATAAAGAACTGTTATCCAGAATCTATATAGGGAGCGGAGGGACGGCCGTCGGAGCCGCCGAGGCCAAGTGCTGCCTGGCTGGGCCTACAAAGGGGATGTCAGGCCTCCAAAAGGAGCGCAGTGGAAGCGAGGGCCTCCCTGAGCCGCTGCTGTGACGGCCAGTGAGCGAGCCGCGGAGGATGTCCACCACCAGGACGGTCGCGCCCGCGGGGATCCCGGGGAACCCGCGGGAGGTCTCCAACCCCGCCAAGCCTGGCCGCAAGACCAAGCAGCTGCAGTACCGCAGAACGTGGTGGTAAAGACGCCCTGGAATCACCAGCTCGCCTGGCCCTTCTACCAGCCCGTGGATGCAATCAAGCTAAACTTGCCCGATTACCATAAAATCATAAACACCCAATGGATATGGGGACTATTCAGAAGAGACTAGAAAATAATTATTACTGGAGCGCCAGCGAATGCGTGCAGGACTTCCACACCATGTTTACAAATTGTTACATTTACAACAAGCCCACAGATGACACAGTGCTAACGGCCCAAGCCTTAGAGAAAATTTTTCTGCAGAGAGTGGCCCAGGTGCCCCAGGACGAAGTTGAATTATTACCCCCTGCTCCGAAGGGCAAAGGCCGGAACGCGGCGCAGGAACCCGGAGTGCAGGTGGGCAGCAAGTGGTGGCCGTGTCCTCTGTCTCCCCAGCAACCCCCTTCCAGAGCGTCCCCCCACTGTCTCCAGACGCCTGTCATTGCTGCCCCCCCTCTGCCAACCATTACCGCAAACATCACGTCGGTCCCTGCGCCCCCGCCGCCGCCCCACCCCCTCCCTCGACGCCCATCATCCATCCCTGTGGTCCCTCCCACAGCGCCTGTCGTCAAGGAAAAGGGTGCAAAGCGGAAAGCAGCCACCACGACGCCCACTCCATCCGCGAGCCGGAGCGAATCGCCGCCGCCATCGTCAGACCCCAAGCAGGCCGAGGTGGGGGCTCGGCGAGAGAGTGGGGGCCGCCCCATCGCACCGCCCTGGAAGGGTCTAGAGGACGGCGAGGTGCCTCAGCATGCGGGCCGGAAGGGCGAGCTGCCGAGCACTCGCGGCACTGTGACAGCGTCCTCGAGGAAAGGCCGTGCAAGAAGCGTGCGGCCTGCGCCTGGCCCTTCTCCAGCCGGTGGACGCCGAGGCCCTGGAGCTGCACGACTACCACGACGTCACCGAGCACCCGATGGACCTCAGCACTGTCAAGAAGACGGACAGTCGCGAGTGCCCAGACGCGCAGGGCTTCGCTGCTGACATCCGGTTCATGTTCTCCAGCTGTTACCAGTACAACCCCCAGGCCACAAGGTGGTGGCCGTGGCCAGGAAGCTGCGGCCGTGTTTGAGGTGCGGTTTGCTAAGATGCCGGCTGAGCCGGGGGAGGCGCCGGCCCTGCCTGCGCCCGCAGCCCCCGTGCTGAGCAGGGGCGCCGAGAGCAGCCGCAGCAGCGAGGAGAGCTCGGAGGAGGAGGAGGAGGAGGAGGAGGAGGAGGAGGAGGAGGAGGAGGAGGAGGAGGAAGAGGAGGAGGAAGAGGAGGAGGAGGAGGAGGAGGAGGAGGAAGAGGAGGAGGAAGAGGAGGAGGAGGAGGAGGAGGAGGAGGAGGAGGAGGAGGAGGAGGAGCAGGAGCGGGCCCGGCTGGCGGAGCTGCAGGAGCAGCTGAAGGCTGTGCAGGAGCAGCTCGCCGCCCTGTCGCGGGCCCGGGAACAAGCCAGAGAGGAAGAAGGAGCCGAAGGGAAAGGAGGAGAAGGAGGAGGACGCGGACGAAGACGAGGACACGGAGAGGCACAAGGCCAAGTCTGAGGACGAGAAGGCCAAGGGGGCCCCGCCGCCAAGCAGGCCCAACCGAAGAGGGCTCCCGCTGAGAAGGCCGGCAGCGCGGCCAGGCCAGCAGGCAGCCGAAGCAGGGCGGCAAGCAGGCATCGGCCTCGACGACCCGGAGAGGAGGAGCAAGGCCTGCCCGTGAGCTAGGCCGAGGGCGCCAGCTCAGCCTAGACCACCCGGCTGCCCGGGGACACGGGGCTGCGGGGTCCACTTCATCCAGTCCCGGAGCCCTCGCTCAGGGACCCAGGCCTGAGCAGAGAGAGATTGACTTTGAGCCTCTGAAACCCACCACTGTGCGGGAGCTAGAGAGATGCGTCAAGTGTTGTTGACAGGAAAAGCCAAGGGAGCCTTTCTCCACGAGCGGGAAGAAGCAGGCGGCCAAGTCCAAGGAGGAGTTAGCTCCGGAAAGGAAGGAGTCGGAGACGCGCGGCAGGACGTCCGTGGGCAGCTGAACAACAACGAGAAGCCTGCCAAGGAGGAGAAAGCGGGCTCTGCGCCCTCGGGAGGGCCGCCCGGCTCAGCAGCAGCAGCTCCTCGGTCCGGGAGCAGCAGTTCGGCGGATCCAGCTCCACTGCAGCGACTCAGACTGAGCGCTGGACTCGCACATCAGGACAAAACCAGCGAAGTCGCACCCGCCGGAACTCTGCAGTGTCCCTTGCTCTGGTTGATCTGCTGCTCTGGTTCCGCGCCTGCAGGTTTTCTTTAAAACTCAGTGTTACGGAATCCAGGGATCCCGGGTGGCGCAGCGGTTTGGCGCCTGCCTCTGGCCCAGGGCGCGATCCTGGAGCCCCGGGATCGAGTCCCACGTCGGGCTCCCGGTGCATGGAGCCTGCTTCTCCCTCTGCCTGTGTCTCTGCCTCTCTCTCTCTCTCTCTCTGTGACTATCATAAATAAATAAAAATTAAAAAAGATAAATAAACTCAGTGTTATGGAATCTTCCAGTTTTGGCTTTAATAGGTCTAAGATCTTTCTCGTGTGTATGTGAGGCTTTATGAGAAGGTGTGAACCCGCATAAAGCCTTCCCTTCCTTACTGAGTTGAGTTGCTTGGAGACGGCAACTTCAAACGCTGACCTGATGACCGTAGAAAACCATGTCAGATGTGATCTGAAGTTTCTTGCAAAGCCCCTTTCTTATGCCCAAGCTGGTCTGTAGCTCCAGAAAGCATTGTTTGAAAGGAAGTTTCTCTGAGATGGTACTGCACCGAAGGCTGTCAGCTTTGCAAACAGGCGATGTCTCTGTCCCCCCAGCTCAGCCCCGCGGCTGGGGTCACCTCTTGCTGCAGGGTGGGGGGACTGTGGAGGTGCTGCGGGCTCCAGTCCGGGCTTCTGCAGGGGTGGGGAGAGGCGGGTGGGCACCGAGGGAGGGGCCTCGGGAGCTCCTGGGAGGGAACACGGGGGCGCGTGTGCCACGGGCAGCTTTCCATACACTGAAACTTTTACCTCAACTGAAAAAAAAAAGATAAAAAAACAAAACTAAACTAAAGGAGACTTTTTTGTAAGGTTCAGCAATTTTCTACGAAAATCTAATGTAAATTTCACTATCTACATGGTAAAGTTCTGCAAGGCAAGGAGACATGGGCTGCTAAGGAAACTTGGTGTTGACTAGGGGAGGATCATTGTCTCTTCTTATACTTTTCATACACACTGCTAGTATGAAAATAGAAACAAAATGGACCAGAGCGATACTTACGGGAGAAAAGAAAAAGACTTGAGAAGTTCTGACATACAAGCAAAAACAAAAACAAAAAATGCCCCTTATAGTTCTAATTTATAACTTTTAGAGTGAAGAACAATGATCTTGCAGAAAAATAAAATCCAAAGGAGCTCAAAGAAAAGGCACAGGAAAAAAAACTACTCTCTCCATAGACATCCTTGATAATGTAACTTATTGAAATTTAATCTTGAATAATCATAGAAAAATACTTTCTTATTAAATATGGATCTTATTCTCAATAGAATTTTCAAATAAGAAAAATCTTTTATTTTTTGTCTTGACTCCATAGTATATACTTTATGTTTTATTATTTATTTCTACTCACCTGAATTTCTCTAATCCAGCAACATAATTATCTACAGCAAAGATTCTTCAAAATACCATGGGTTATTTACCAGATTTTACTTGTCTACAAAAAATATATATTTTCCCCCAGTCAGTGATCAGTGACTCCATAAATGGGAAGGAATGGACTTTTTCTCCATTTCTTGGTTTTATGTCACAGTAACGATGAAACTTTTACCTCAACAACTTCTCATTCCAGTCTTTTACAATCACTTCTGTCGAGGGACTGTGTTTGTTCACTGCCAAACAGTGTCTAAATTATAACTTGAGGACAATATGAAGATGACAATAAAAATCCAGTTTACTAAGAAGAAAACAACTAGATACCCTTCTTTCTACAAGGACTTATTTATGAATATGCACTTAATAAAAAATAAGATGCTCGATAATTAACAAATTTAGGTTTATTCTGCAGTTAGGTTTATAGAAAAGAGCATAAACTGGAAAATAGTCGCTTCATTCCCCATCTTCTATTTTAGGAAGACTTTAAATCTATAATGAAGTTTAAAAATGCCAAATCTCACACACAAAAAAAAAACACTTTCTTGAAACATTTTTTTCACAATATATGCAGAAAAAGCACAGCCCTAAATAGAAGACCAAGATGTGCACACACACACACACACACACACACACACACACATCCACATGCTCAATATATTCACAGCAAAAAAAACATAAGGGATGGGCAATTCAAGCTTTCTCCCAAAGCATACATGGGATGAAAGAAATTCCTAAATCTCAATGCAGAATAGAACAATTACTACCAGAGGGTAATGAATTAATGAAAACATGAATACAGTTACTACTGGAACTGGCTTCCGAAGCACCAACACACAAACTCATTCAAGACTCTCTTTTAGATCTCAGCTACAGAAATGCCAACCAACATGCCTATATTTAGCAGATATAGTAGTTTGAGGAAAAGCTACAATTAGTATTTTAAGTTTGAAAATGAACATCAGGGATTCCTGGGTGGCGCAGCGGTTTGGCGCCTGCCTTTGGCCCAGGGCGCGGTCCTGGAGACCCGGGATCGAATCCCACGTCGGGCTCCTGGTGCATGGAGCCTGCTTCTCCATCTGCCTGTGTCTCTGCCTCTCTCTCTCTATCATAAATAAATAAAAAAAATTAAAAAAAAGAAAATGAACATCATAAAAATAATAAATCACTCCTTTTTCCTATATTGCTCCACCTGTCTTTGCTTAGCCTTTACTGAATCCAAATGCTAAGTATTGACTTATGTGGTTTTCCTGTGAACACATAAAGTAGAAAATGAGAAATAGTTTAGATCTCAAAAAAGAAAAAAGCACATGACTCAAAAGTTTGCAGGCAGAAATAAATTACAGTGATCAAAAATATTGTTTGGGAATATTAAAATATCTTTACTGTGTACAGAGTTGTTTATGAAAACTTTGGCTTTCTCATCTACATTATACCATGGAGAATAGAACAAAATAATGTAAAAATGTCCTGTTTACACAACGTAGACTTGAGAAAATGCACCACTGGTGCTATTTGATGTATGAAATCTTCATTTTCCAGTATATGGGTTATTTTCTGGGACTAAATCAAGCTCAGTGTATTTTAGTCTGAGAAAGCTAATATGTTTTCACAAAAATAGAAACTTCTGAAGAGTATCTTCATGACCATGAGAGGATTAAAAGCAAATTTCAAAATGCACTTTAAGCACAGACAAACTAGAACATTTCTATTTTGTTGCTTTGACTGTTTTTTTAACATAGTGACCCTTAAGGGAAAAAAATGGGTGGGGGGCAAGGTGGCAGGAAGATAGGCTTCATAAAATACACTTAGGTTGAATTAAAGTAGTTGTAGTTTAGTATTCTAAATAAGGAAACATTCAATTAAATAATCAAGATTCTCAATAATCTGCAAATTGCTATAACCTCTAGTTTTGAAATCCCCAATTTTTTTTTTTTGAAATCCCCAATTTTTGAAAAAAATTCTTTTTTCGTGCCAAAATTGTGTTAAAACATATGTTTGGTATTCTCTTTCCTAAAAAGTTTGGAGATATTTTAGAAGCACCCAAAACCTAAATCCATGGCAAATTTAATAACTCTTTGGAGGTAAGTAATAGTCTCATCTAAAAGAAAGAGAAATCGAGTTGGGTTACAGATGCTTACAAAAATGAGAAAATTAGGATAAATTTCATTAAAAATATTAAATATCTGAAATTCTAGATTGCCAGTATTCCTTTTAAGGAGGATTTATGTTTATGAATAGAAATCCTCAGGGTGGTATTGTGTTTTTCTCCTCATAGGAAACGCCTGTTTTGTCAAGCAATTAAGGTTCTCTGTGGAGAAACTGATATGTCAGTCAGTCCACCACCAGACTCTCAGCCTAAAATCCATGGGCTTCTCTCCCTTTGCTGCAAAACAAAGACCCCTACTCTTATTCTCCTGAACTCTTTGTCTTTTCCTCAACTCAAGTGTCAGAATTTTTAACACATAGATTCATAAAAATGGGGTAAAAAAAACAATTTCTATAAATAAAACAGATCCACAGTATAACATTAACTCTGCCAAAAAATCAGACAAAGAAATAAAAATAAATACTCTAGAAATTTGGAGCTCATTTGCTAATTTTCTTTTTTTTTTAATTTATTTTTTTTAAATTTTTTTATTTATTTATGATAGTTACAGAGAGAGAGAGAGGTAGAGACATAGGCAGAGGGAGAAGCAGGCTCCATGCACCGGGAGCCCGATGTGGGATTCGATCCCAGGTCTCCAGGATCACGCCCTGGGCCAAAGGCAGGCGCCAAACCGCTGCGCCACCCAGGGATCCCCTCATTTGCTAATTTTCTAACTCAATTCACTATGATCATGGGTCCATAGCCAAATCATGGTCTCCTATCCTCTTTTCAACTATCTTATTAAGTATAATGTGATTAAATAAATAATTACTAAAGGGAAAGGATAATCTTTTTATTTAAAAAAAAGAACATGAAGAATCACATCACCAAGATGGCAACATAGGATATTCCTGACTTCACTCCCCTCCCAAAACAAATGAACAACTATTCAAGAGCAAGACAACATTGAAAGAACCCTAGAACATGATGGTGAGGTACTCCCCACACCTCAGAGGCCAAGACAAACTGCATAGGAAGAGAAGGGGCCACACGCTGGCTGCACTTCTCCCCCCAAATCCAGGCCATTTCAGCACCAACCTGAGGTCTCAACTAAGCCTCCAATTCTTCCAGTGGGAAAAGAGAGCACAGGGGGGAATAGCCAGCCCCCCAACTCAGCACTGTGGCTGCTTTGTTTGAACCCCTACTCTGATCTCATGCCTACACAGGGATTGCTGGAAAACTATAAGGTTCAAACACTGGGATTCTAACTGTGACAAAGAATAGGAGAGAGGCTTGCAACAACTAGCATACGACCTTGGCCGACCAAGTCCATACTTGCAGTGTCCAAGTAATAATACCAACCAGAGGCTTTCCTCATTATCAGAACCAAGATGGATATATACTCTGACCAGGGAATTAGCAGAATATAGATCTTATTTATTCTGATCAAATGAATACTGTTGACCATAGAGCCAAGTTTGCCTAAGCCCAGGCAGGGAACTGAATCACAGCTCCCTTCCTCGACTGTGGAGAGTATCTTCTAGTCCAATTTGACAAGAAGGGCTGGAGAAAACTCCTGAAAGCTTTGTGACCCAATAGCAGTCAAGCTGAGAAGCTGGTAGAATTGAAGTTGCACAGCGGCCCTGTTTGGTCAGGGAACTTGGGGAATGGATCAGCCTGAGTTGAAACAACAAACAAAGAACAATAGCAGCTTTAACTGCTTCTCCCACTGCACCCAGACAGGGAATCTAATTCATAACCCTGCTCATTGTTGAATGCCATCAGTCTATCCAACCAGAGAATCTAACCAAAGCACAAGGAAAGCTCTGTAGCCCATCCAACAGCCCTACCTACAGTGGCATTTGAACAAAGAGCATAGCCTGTGGCTTCCCCAGTCTGCAGAGCAAAACCAGTGGCCTCACCTGACCAAGCAACTCAGTGCAGACACTACACTGATTCGGGTCCACCAACAATGAGCTATACAGACCCTGGTTCTATCTGCTGTCATGCTAGGGAAGGGAAACTAATTCATAGTCTTATCTACTGCTGAATATAGTAGCCAGTCCAGACCATCCATGAAGCCTAACCAGATTAGGAGAGAATCCAAGCAATTGTAGAGAAGCCAGGCAACTGCAAAGCCCATCCTATAGCTTTTCTTAGGGAGGGAACCAAGCTGGCAGTCCTATACAACTCTCTCAGTCACTGGAACATCTCCTATCCCTGACCTTAAAGTATGAAGCATGGCCCCATCCAAGAAAAGACCACAATAGCAGACCCCATTTGCCCAAAGAAATTACCAGCAAATGCCCAGAAACTGAAACTGAGCTGAATGGTGAAGAAGTGTCTCTGCCAAAGCAAACTTGTCAAGTATGGAATTGGAGCCCAATTACTTAAATGCACAGATTCCAACATCAGGAATCAAAGATCATAAAAAAAAAAAAATCAGGTAAATAGGACACCACCAAAATAAACTCATAAAGATCCAAAAGCTAAACCTTAATAAATGGAGATCTAGGAACTGTCAGAAAGAATTCAAAGTGAACCACCTTTAGGAAGTTAGTGAACTACAAAACACACAAACACAGACACACACAGAAAAGCAAATGAAATTAGGAAAATAATGAATAATAAAAATGAGAACTTTGAAAGAGCAACCATCAAAAACAAATCCAAATATAATTCTTAGATTTGAAAAATAAGTAAACTGAAGAATTCAACAGAAAATGTCAAAAGTAGACTCAACCATGCAGAAGAGGGAATCAGTAACTTGAAAGAGAAGTCATGGAAAATAATCTAGAGGAGCAAAATGAAAAAAGAATGACAGAGAGTGAAAAATCCTACGGGAATTATGAATCACAATCAAAAGGAATGACATTTGCATTATAGGAATTTCCTGAAGGAGACAAGAAAGGGAGAAAGACCAGTAATGGCTGAAATGTCCCCTAATCTAGGGGAAAAAATGAACATCCAGATTCACCAGGTCCAGAGGACCTCAAATAGGATGAACCTGAATAGGGCTACACTGAGACACATTATAGTCAAACTGCCAAAAGTCAAAGACAAAGAAAGAATTTTAAGAGCAGTGCAGGAAAAAGTTACGCACAAAGGAACACCCAAAAGATTATTAACACATTTCTCACAAAAACATTTTAGTCAAAAATCAAAACAAAACATTTTAATCAAGGAATGGGATGACATACTCAAACTATTGGAGGAAAATAACTGTCAACCAAGTATTATTCTATATTGGCTAAACTGTCCCTTGAAACAAAGCAAGGATAAAGACTTCCCTGAGCAAATAACCAGTAAAGGAGTTCCTTATCACTATATCTACCTTACAAAAGATGCTAATGGAAGTTCTTTAAGTAAAGGAACAATAATTATCACAAAAACATAAAAAGATAGCAAAAATCTCAGTGGTAATGGTAAACATACAGTCATATATTCTGCAATATGGTAACAGGGATAGTTAATTCACTTAAAACTCTAGCTGAAGTTTTAAAAAATGTACTAAAAATAACTATGTTAATCTGTTATTACACAATGTAAAAGCAATAACCAAAAAGGAGGAGAGGGAGTAAAAGTGTAAAGGTTATCAATTTTATCAAAGTTGTATCAGTTTAAAATGAGGTGTTATAAGTTTAAGATATTATATGTAAGCCTCATTGTAATTACTAGGAAAATCCTTTAGTAATTACATAAAACATAGATAGGAACTCAAAGCACAATGATACCAAAAGACATCAAAACACACCCTAAAAAAGTAACAGGTTTAAATAAGAAATAATGGGTGTACAAAATAACCAGAAAATAATGAACAAAATGGCAATAGTAAATCCTTATCTATAAATAATTACTTTAGTTGTAAACAGATTTCTTCAATTAAAAGCCAGAAAATGGCTAAATGGATTAAAAACCATACCCAACATTATGGTGTCTAAAAAAGACTCACTTTACCCTCAAAGACACACAGAATAAAGGGATGAAAAAAGACGTTTCAAGCAAATGGCACTAAATTACTGGCACTAAATTTACTTACATTACATGTATTATAAAAATGATATGAGATAAAGAAGGTTATTATATAATGAGAAAATGGCCATTGCTTTAATAAGATAACAACAATTGTAAATATTTTGTGCATAACGTTGGAATACCTGAATATATATAAGGCAGAAACTGACGAAGCTCAAAGGAGAAATCAACAGTAATGCAATGGATAGATCATCCAGAAAACCAATCAGGAAACAGTATACCTAAAAAACATTACAGACCAAACAGACCTAACACATACATAAAACATTCTCTTCAACAATGGCAGAACAGATATTTTTATCAAGCAGGCAGGGAATACTTTTTTAGAACAGACCATAAACTTTGCAACAAAACAAGTCTTAGCAAACTCAGGAAGACTGAAATTACACCAAATATCTTTTTTGACTACCGTGCATGAAATTAAAAATCAATCCCAACAGGAAAGCTGGAAAACTCATGACCATATGCAAATTAAATAACACTCTCCTTAAAACCATTTGATCAATTGATAGTTAAAGGAGAAATAGAAAAGGTTTTTTTATTTTTTATTTTTTGAGACAAACAAAAATGAAAGTACAACATACCAGAACTTGTGGGCTATAATAAAAGCAATTCTAATTGGAAGTTCACAGCAATAAACATCTACATTAAGAAGCAAAAAAAGATCTTAAATAAGTAACCTAAGTCTCTAAGCCTTAAGGAACCAGAAAAAGTGGAACTGAGTCCAAAATTAGAAGAAATAAAAATGAAAGTAAACATAAATGAAATAGAGAATAGAAAAACAATAGAAAGGAATAGCCAAAGTAAGAGCTGGTTCTTTGAAAAGATAAATAAACCCTTAGGCAAACCCTTACGTACACTAACAAAGAAAAGGCAAAGGACCCAAATCAATAAAATTATAAATGTAAAAAAGCACATTACAAGTGATACTACAGAAATACAAAGACCTTAACAATATACCAATATACTACACAACATAGAATAAATGAAAAAAATTATCTGAAATGCACAACTTACCAAGAATGAATCAGGAAAAATTAGAAAATGCAACTAGACCATCTACTAGTTAGATGATTGAATAAGTAATCAAAAATGCCCCAAGGGGGAATAAACATTGTTAAAATGACCACAGGACGCAAAGCAATCTACAGATTTAATAAAATCTCCATCTACCAACAGCACTTTTCACAGACCTACATAATCCTAAAATTTGTATGGACCCACAAAAAACCCCAAAGAGCCAAAGCAATCTTGAAAAAGAAAAACAGAACTAGAAGTAGCACAATCCCAGATTTCCAGTTATATTGCAAAGCTGTAGTAATGAAAATCATATAGTACTGGCACAAAAATAGGCACATGGATCAAGAACAGAACAGAGGGCCCAGAAATAAGCCTGCAGTTATTAGGTTAATTAATCTACAACAAAGGAGGCAGGAATATGCAATGGGAAAGAGTCTCTTAACTAAAAGGTGCTGGGAAAACTGGACATTGAGAGCTTGTTTGGAGGTTCTAGCAGGGGAGCGCAGCTACTCGTGTACCCTTGACCGAAGATCGGTCCTCCTCTATCGGGGATGGTCGTCGTCTTCCACCGAGCACCCAGCTTCGGGAGGGACGCACATGGAGCAGTGAGAGAGGAAGGGGACACCCGCCTAGCCAGCCAGATCGCCGATCAACCCTGGTGATCAATGGGGTGACAGGTGTCGCAGCCAGATCGCCCTCACATCCAACAGCTACAAGCAAATGAATGAAGTTGGAACTACACCATACACAAAAATAAACTCACAATGGATTAAGGACCTAATTGGGAGACTTGAAACCATAAAAATCTCAGAAGACAACATATCTGATATCAGCCACAGAAACATTTTTCTAGATATGTCTCTAAAGCAAGAGAAATAAGAACAAAAATAAATTATTGCAACTACATCAAAATAAAAACTTGTGCATAGCAAAGGAAACCACCAAGAAAAGACAACCTACTGAATGAGAGAAGATATTTACAAATGACATATCTGATAAGGGATATCCAAAATATATAAAGAACTTCTACACTGAATGCCAAAAAAACCAATCCAATTTAAAAATGGGCAGAAGACATGAACAAACATTTCTCCAAAGATGATATGCAGATGGCCCACAGACACATGAAAAGATGCTCAACATCACTCACCATCAGGGAAATGCAAATCAAAACTGCAATGAGATATTACCTCACATGGGTCAGAATGGCTAAAATTAACAACACAGGAAACAGACGTTGGCAAGTATATGAAGAAAAAGGAACTTTTGTGCAATAATGGTGGGAATGCAAACTCAAGTGCATCCATTGTGGTAAACAACTTGGGATTTCCTCACAAAATTAAATATAGAAGTTCTATATGATCCAGTAATTCCACTGCTGGGTATTTACCCAAAGAATATGAAAACACTAATTTGAAAGATACATGCATCCCTATGTTTGCTGAAATATTATTTTTAATAGCCAAATTATTGAAGCAGTTCAAGCATCCATCAATAGGTGAAAGGATAAGAAGAGGTTGTGGGGATTCCCAGGTGGCTCAGCGGTTTAGCGCCACCTTTGGCCCAGGGCATGATCCTGGGGTCCCGGGACCGAGTACCACATCGGGCTCCCTACATGGGGCCTGCTTCTCCCTCTGCCTGTGTCGCTGTGTCTCTGCTCCCCCCCTCTCTCTCTCTCTCTCTCTCTCTCTCTCTCATAAATAAAATCTTAAAAAAAGAAGAGGTGGTGGACACACACACACACACACACACACACACACTAGAATATTACCCAGCCATAAAGAAAAAAAGAAATCTTGCCATTTGCAACAACATGGAATGATCTTAGAGGGTATAATGCTAAATGAAATAAGTCAGAGAAAGATAAATCCCATATGATTTCACTCACATGTGGAATTTAAGAAACAAAACAAAAAAGACATACCTAAAACAGACTTTTTAAAAAAATTTATTTATAATAGTCACAGAGAGAGAGAGAGAGAGAGGCAGAGACACAGGCAGAGGGAGAAGCAGGCTCCATGCACCGGGAACCCGACGTGGGACTCGATCCCCAGTCTCCAGGATCGCCCCCTGGGCCAAAGGCAGGCGCAACTGCTGCGCCACCCAGGGATCCCTAAAACAGACTTTTAAATATAGAAAACAAACTGGTGGTTGACAGAGGGGAGGTAGGTGGGAAGATATGAGCAATGAGTGAAGGGGATTAAGAGTACATTCATTATGATGAGCACTAAGTAATGTATGGAGTTCCTGAATCGCTTTATTGTATGCTTGAAATTAATATAACACTGTATGTTAACTATAGTGGAATTTTTAAAATAAATAATTTTTTAAAGCT
>NW_027554609.1:0-16776 GCF_053574225.1 Canis aureus
CTTTAGGGTTTATTTTCTTATTCACAGTAGGCGGGCTAACAGGCATTGTCCTAGGCTAACAGGCATTGTCCTAGCTAATTCGTCCTTAGACATCGTTCTTCATGATACGTATTATGTTGTAGCTCATTTTCACTATGTGCTCTCAATGGGAGCAGTTTTTGCCATTATGGGAGGATTTGCCCACTGATTCCCCTTATTCTCAGGTTATACTCTTAACGATACTTGAGCAAAGATTCACTTTACAATTATATTTGTGGGAGTAAATATAACTTTCTTCCCTCAGCATTTCCTAGGTTTATCCGGAATACCTCGTCGGTACTCTGACTATCCAGATGCATATACCACCTGAAATACCGTCTCCTCTATAGGATCGTTTATCTCGCTTACAGCGGTGATGCTTATAATTTTTATAATCTGAGAGGCCTTTGCATCCAAACGAGAAGTTGCTATAGTAGAACTTACTACAACTAATATTGAATGACTACATGGATGTCCCCCTCCATATCACACGTTCGAAGAACCTACATATGTAATCCAAAAATAAGAAAGGAAGGAATCGAACCCCCTAAAATTGGTTTCAAGCCAATGTCATAACCACTATGTCTTTCTCAATCAGGAGGTATTAGTAAAATATTACATAACTTTGTCAAGGTTAAATTATAGGTGAAACCCCTATATACCTCTATGGCGTACCCATTTCAACTCGGATTACAGGACGCAACCTCCCCTATTATAGAGGAGCTACTTCATTTTCATGACCATACACTAATAATTGTATTCTTAATCAGTTCTTTAGTTCTCTACATCATTTCCCTAATATTGACTACAAAATTAACTCATACAAGCACAATAGACGCACAGGAAGTAGAAACAGTATGAACTATCCTACCCGCCATTATCCTAATCCTAATCGCTCTACCTTCCCTCCGAATCCTTTATATAATAGACGAAATCAATAACCCCTCTTTAACCGTGAAAACAATAGGCCACCAATGATACTGAAGCTATGAATATACTGATTATGAAGACTTAAACTTTGACTCCTACATAATCCCAACACAAGAATTAAAGCCAGGAGAACTCCGACTATTAGAAGTAGACAACCGAGTTGTCCTCCCAATAGAAATAACCATCCGAATACTTATTTCTTCAGAAGACGTTTTGCATTCATGAGCTGTTCCATCACTAGGTCTAAAAACTGACGCTATTCCAGGACGACTAAACCAAACCACCCTTATAGCCATACGACCGGGACTGTATTATGGCCAGTGCTCTGAAATCTGCGGATCTAACCATAGCTTTATACCCATTGTTCTTGAAATAGTCCCCCTATCTTATTTTGAAACCTGATCTGCCTTAATAGTATAACCTAGACTAGACTTACTCATTAAGAAGCTATAAAGCATTAACCTTTTAAGTTAAAGACTGGGAGTTTTAACCTCCCCTTAATGAAATGCCACAGCTAGACACATCCACCTGATTTATTATAATCTTTTCAATATTTCTCACCCTCTTCATTCTATTCCAACTAAAAATTTCAAATCACCACTACCCGGAAAACCCAATAACCAAGTCTACTAAAATCACTAGTCAACATAATCCTTGAGAAAACAAATGAACGAAAATTTATTCGCCTCTTTCGCTGCCCCCTCAATAATAGGTCTCCCTATTGTAGTACTGATCGTCATATTCCCTTCCATTTTATTCCCAGCACCCAATCGCCTAATCAATAATCGGTTAATCTCCATTCAGCAATGATTAATTCAATTAACATCAAAACAAATACTAGCAATTCATAATCAAAAGGGACGAACCTGAGCTCTCATACTTATATCACTAATTCTATTCATTGGTTCAACTAACCTACTTGGACTACTACCCCACTCATTTACGCCCACGACACAACTCTCTATAAACCTCGGAATAGCAATCCCCCTATGAGCAGGGACAGTAATTACCGGTTTCCGCTATAAGACCAAAGCATCCTTGGCACACTTTCTACCCCAAGGCACCCCTCTTCCCCTAATTCCAATACTAGTAATCATCGAAACTATTAGTCTATTCATTCAACCCATAGCTCTAGCCGTTCGATTAACCGCCAATATTACTGCAGGACACCTCCTAATCCATTTGATTGGAGGGGCTACCTTAGCTCTTATTAATATTAGCGCGACCACAGCTTTCATCACTTTTATTATTTTAATTCTATTTACGATTCTAGAGTTTGCTGTTGCCTTAATTCAAGCCTATGTCTTTACCTTACTAGTAAGTCTATACTTACATGACAACACCTAATGACCCACCAAACTCACGCTTACCATATAGTTAACCCAAGCCCATGACCGCTAACAGGAGCCCTTTCTGCCCTTCTTATAACATCGGGTCTTATCATATGATTTCACTATAACTCAATATCCCTACTTACATTAGGATTCACAACCAACCTGCTAACCATATACCAGTGATGACGAGATGTGATCCGAGAAGGCACATTCCAAGGACATCACACCCCTATTGTACAAAAAGGACTACGGTACGGAATAGTTCTTTTTATTGTATCAGAAGTATTTTTCTTTGCAGGCTTCTTTTGAGCCTTTTACCATTCCAGCCTAGCCCCTACTCCTGAACTTGGAGGTTGCTGACCTCCCACCGGCATTATTCCTCTTAACCCACTAGAAGTTCCTCTACTCAACACCTCAGTCCTCCTAGCCTCCGGAGTATCTATTACTTGAGCCCATCATAGTTTAATAGAAGGCAATCGTAAACACATACTTCAAGGCCTATTTATTACAATCTCCTTAGGCGTATATTTTACACTATTACAGGCCTCCGAATACTACGAGACATCTTTTACAATCTCCGACGGAGTGTACGGATCTACCTTTTTTATAGCTACTGGGTTTCACGGACTACATGTAATTATTGGCTCCACATTCCTTATCGTGTGCTTTCTCCGACAACTATACTACCACTTCACATCAAACCACCACTTCGGATTTGAAGCCGCTGCATGATATTGACACTTTGTTGATGTAGTCTGACTATTCTTATATGTATCTATTTATTGATGAGGATCCTATTTCTTTAGTATAACTAGTACAATTGACTTCCAATCAGTTAGCTCCAGATCAACCTGGAAAGAAGTAATAAACGTAATACTAACCTTGATAACTAATGTAACCCTAGCGTCCTTACTTGTACTAATCGCATTCTGACTTCCCCAACTAAATATTTATACAGACAAGACAAGCCCCTACGAATGTGGTTTTGACCCCATGGGATCTGCTCGCCTACCTTTCTCTATAAAATTCTTCCTAGTTGCCATCACATTCCTGCTTTTCGACCTAGAAATCGCACTCCTACTCCCACTTCCCTGAGCGTCACAAACCAACAAGTTGACAACAATACTTATCATAGCACTCCTACTAATCTCCCTCCTAGCTGCAAGCCTAGCGTACGAATGAACCGAAAAGGGGCTAGAATGAACCGAATATGATAATTAGTTTAAGCCAAAACAAATGATTTCGACTCATTAGATTATGATTTATCTCATAATTATCATATGTCCATAGTATATATTAATATCTTTCTGGCATTCATTCTTTCTCTAATAGGTATACTTGTTTATCGATCACACCTAATATCATCGCTACTATGCTTAGAGGGCATAATATTATCACTATTTGTAATAATATCTGTAACTATTCTCAACAACCACCTTACATTAGCCAGCATGATACCAATCGTACTACTAGTATTTGCTGCCTGCGAAGCAGCATTAGGACTATCTCTACTAGTTATAGTATCTAACACCTACGGGACTGATTACGTACAAAACCTAAACCTCTTACAATGCTAAAAATTATCATCCCCACTATCATACTGATCCCCCTTACATGAGTATCAAAGCCTAACATAATCTGAATTAACACGACAACATATGGTTTGCTAATCAGCTTAATCAGCTTATTCTACCTGAATCAACCAAATGATAATACATTGAACCCCTCCTTAATATTTTTCTCTGACTCCCTATCAGCACCGCTACTAGCACTTACAACATGACTTCTACCCCTTATACTTATAGCAAGCCAACACCATTTATCAAAAGAACCCTTAACTCGAAAAAAACTATATATTTCAATACTGATTCTTCTCCAGTTGTTCCTAATTATAACTTTCACCGCCTCTGAACTTATCTTCTTTTACATCCTATTTGAGGCAACACTAATCCCAACCCTGATCATTATTACCCGATGGGGGAATCAAACTGAACGACTAAACGCAGGGCTCTACTTCTTATTTTATACTTTAATAGGATCTCTCCCACTCCTAGTAGCTCTCCTTTACATCCACAATTTCATGGGCTCCCTAAATTTTCTCATAATTCAATACTGAATTCAACCTCTGCCAAACTCCTGATCTAATGTTTTCTTATGATTGGCATGCATGATAGCATTCATAGTAAAGATACCTCTATACGGCCTCCACTTGTGACTACCAAAAGCACACGTAGAGGCCCCTATTGCCGGCTCCATGGTACTTGCCGCCGTACTCCTGAAATTAGGAGGCTATGGCATGATACGAATTACAACCCTACTAAACCCCCTGACCAACTTCATAGCGTATCCTTTCATAATATTATCTCTATGAGGCATAATCATAACAAGCTCTATCTGTCTCCGTCAAACAGATCTAAAATCCCTAATTGCATACTCCTCAGTTAGTCATATGGCACTCGTTATTGTAGCGGTTCTTATTCAAACACCATGAAGTTATATAGGTGCAACAGCCCTAATAATTGCCCATGGTTTAACATCCTCGATGCTATTCTGCTTAGCCAACTCCAATTACGAACGAATCCATAGCCGTACTATGATTCTCGCACGAGGACTTCAAACCCTCCTTCCCCTGATAGCAGCCTGATGGTTATTAGCAAGCCTCACAAATCTGGCTCTTCCTCCAACAATTAATCTTATCGGAGAACTATTTGTAGTGATATCCTCATTCTCATGATCCAACATTACTATTATTCTAATAGGAATTAACATCACCATCACTGCCCTATACTCACTTTATATACTAATCACCACACAGCGTGGTAAATATTCCCACCATATCAAAAATATCAAACCGTCATTCACACGAGAAAATGCCCTAATAACCTTGCATCTACTGCCTCTACTCCTCCTATCCCTTAACCCTAAAATTATTCTCGGTCCCATCTACTGTAAGCATAGTTTAACAAAAACATTAGATTGTGAATCTAATAATAAAAGCTCAAACCTTTTTGCTTACCGAAAAAGTACTGCAAGAACTGCTAACTCATGCTCCCATGTATAAGAACATGGCTTTTTCAACTTTTATAGGATAGAAGTAATCCATTGGTCTTAGGAACCAAAAAATTGGTGCAACTCCAAATAAAAGTAATAAATATATTTACTTCATGCATAATCACAGCTCTAGTCATTCTTACTTTGCCCATCATTATAACCTCTACTAAACTCTACAAAAATAAGCTATACCCATACTATGTAAAAACCGCTACTTCTTACGCATTCATAATTAGCATAATTCCCACAATAATATTCATCTACTCAGGACAGGAAACAATTGTTTCAAACTGACATTGAATAACAATCCAGACCATAAAACTATCCATGAGTTTTAAATTAGACTACTTCTCAATAATCTTTGTGCCCGTAGCCCTTTTTGTCACGTGGTCTATTATAGAGTTTTCTATATGATATATACACTCCGATCCTTATATTAACCGATTTTTCAAGTATCTTCTCTTATTTCTTATTACTATAATAGTCTTAGTCACCGCAAACAACATATTCCAACTATTCATTGGCTGAGAAGGAGTTGGCATTATATCATTTTTACTTATTGGATGATGATACGGCCGAACCGATGCAAATACAGCTGCCCTACAAGCTATCCTCTATAACCGTATTGGAGATGTAGGCTTCATTATAACCATAGCATGGTTTCTATTGAACTTAAACACATGAGACCTTCAACAAATCTTTATTACAACAAACGATAATTTTAATTTGCCGCTACTTGGCTTACTATTAGCAGCTACCGGTAAATCTGCTCAATTCGGCTTACATCCCTGACTCCCCTCAGCCATAGAAGGCCCCACTCCTGTATCAGCCCTACTTCACTCAAGCACAATAGTTGTAGCAGGAGTATTTCTTCTTATCCGCTTTCATCCACTAATAGAGCATAATCAAACTATTCAAACCCTCACTTTATGCTTAGGGGCTATTACTACACTATTTACTGCAATCTGCGCTCTTACACAGAACGATATCAAAAAAATTGTAGCGTTCTCTACCTCAAGCCAACTAGGCCTAATAATAGTAACAATTGGCATTAACCAGCCTTACCTAGCCTTCTTACACATCTGCACTCACGCATTTTTTAAAGCTATGTTATTCATATGTTCAGGGTCAATTATCCACAGCCTAAACGATGAACAAGACATTCGAAAGATAGGTGGCCTATTTAAAGTCCTTCCCTTCACCACAACTTCCCTGATTGTCGGAAGCCTCGCATTAACAGGCATACCTTTCCTTACAGGATTCTACTCCAAAGACCTGATCATCGAGTCCGCTAACACGTCGAATACCAACGCCTGAGCCCTCTTAATTACACTCGTTGCCACATCCCTAACCGCTGCCTACAGCACCCGAATTATATTCTTCGCTCTACTAGGCCAGCCCCGCTTCTCCCCTATAATCCTTATCAACGAGAATAATCCTCTCCTAATTAACTCTATTAAACGACTCCTTATCGGAAGTGTATTTGCAGGATACATTATCTCCCACAGCATCACACCCACCACCATCCCACAGATAACTATGCCTCATTATCTAAAAATGATAGCCCTTGCAGTAACTATCTTGGGTTTCATCCTGGCACTAGAACTAAACCTTACCATACAAGGACTCAAATTTAACTATCCATCTAATTACTTTAAATTTTCCACCCTCCTTGGCTATTATCCAACCATTATGCACCGCCTCACACCTAAAACAAGTTTAACCATCAGCCAGAAATCAGCATCTATACTTCTGGACTCCATCTGACTAGAAAACATCCTACCCAAATCAATCTCGTATTTCCAAATAAAATCTTCTACCCTTATTTCAAATCAAAAGGGTCTCATCAAGCTCTATTTCCTATCGTTCATACTAACTATAATTCTCAGCCTACTAATCCTTAATTACCACGGGTAACTTCCATGATAACCAACACACCAGTTAACAGCGACCAACCTGTAACAATCACCAACCAGGTTCCATAACTATATAAAGCCGCAATACCCATAGCCTCTTCACTAAAAAACCCAGAGTCCCCCGTATCATAAATTACCCAATCCCCTATTCCATTAAACTTTAATACTACCTCCACCTCATCATCCTTCAAAATATAGCAAGCAGTCAACAACTCAGACAATAGACCAGTAATAAAAGCCGCTAGAACAGCCTTATTTGAAACTCACACCTCAGGGTATTGCTCAGTAGCCATAGCAGTTGTATAACCAAATACTACTAATATACCCCCCAAATAAATTAAAAACACTATCAGCCCTAAAAAAGAACCCCCAAAATTCAGAACAATCGCACAACCAATCCCACCGCTAATAATTAGCACAAGCCCACCATAAATAGGAGATGGTTTAGTGGCAAAACCCACAAAACTCATCACAAAAACGATACTTAAAATAAATACAATGTATGTTATCATTATTCCTACATGGAATTTAACCATGACTAATGACATGAAAAATCATCGTTGTATTTCAACTATAAGAACATTAATGACCAACATTCGAAAAACCCACCCACTAGCCAAAATTGTCAACAATTCATTCATTGACCTCCCAGCGCCATCTAACATCTCTGCTTGATGGAATTTCGGGTCCTTATTAGGAGTATGCTTGATTCTACAGATTCTAACAGGTTTATTTCTAGCTATACACTACACATCGGACACGGCCACAGCTTTTTCATCGGTCACCCACATCTGTCGAGACGTTAACTACGGCTGAATTATCCGCTATATACATGCAAATGGCGCTTCCATATTCTTCATCTGCCTATTCATACATGTGGGACGAGGCCTATACTATGGATCCTATGTATTCATAGAAACATGAAACATTGGAATTGTACTACTATTCGCAACCATAGCCACAGCATTCATAGGCTATGTACTGCCGTGAGGACAAATATCATTTTGAGGGGCAACTGTAATCACTAACCTTCTCTCCGCCATCCCCTATATCGGAACCAACTTAGTAGAGTGAATCTGAGGTGGCTTCTCAGTAGACAAAGCAACCTTAACACGATTCTTTGCATTTCATTTTATCTTTCCATTCATCATCGCAGCTCTAGCAATAGTACACCTCCTATTTCTACACGAAACCGGATCCAACAACCCCTCAGGAATCACATCAGACTCAGACAAAATTCCGTTTCACCCCTACTACACAATTAAAGATATCCTAGGAATCCTACTCCTGCTCCTAGTCTTAATATCACTAGTTTTATTTTCACCAGACCTATTAGGAGATCCAGACAACTACACCCCTGCAAACCCCCTAAACACCCCTCCACATATCAAACCTGAATGATACTTCCTATTCGCCTATGCCATCCTACGATCTATCCCTAATAAATTAGGAGGTGTACTCGCCCTAGTATTCTCCATCCTAATTTTAGCATTCATTCCATTCCTCCACACATCTAAGCAACGCAGTATAATATTCCGACCCCTCAGCCAATGCCTATTCTGACTTTTAGTCGCCGATCTTCTCACTTTAACTTGGATTGGAGGACAGCCAGTTGAACACCCTTTCATCATTATCGGACAGGTCGCCTCAATTCTATATTTCACCATCCTATTGATTCTAATGCCAACAATTAGCGTTATCGAAAATAATCTTCTAAAATGAAGAGTCTTTGTAGTATAATCATTACCTTGGTCTTGTAAACCAAAAATGGAGAGTAGTCGCCCTCCCTAAGACTCAAGGAAGAAGCTCTTGCTCCACCATCAGCACCCAAAGCTGAAATTCTTCTTAAACTATTCCCTGACACCCCCTACATTCATATATTGGACCACCTCTACTGTGCTATGTCAGTATCTCCAAAAAATCCTTCTTTCCCTCCCCTATGTACGTCGTGCATTAATGGCTTGCCCCATGCATATAAGCATGTACATGATATTATATCTTTACATAGGACATGTCTAGTCCAATTCCACAACCCATTGATCCTCAACAGTAACTAGATGCATATCACTTAGTCCAATAAGGGCTTAATCACCATGCCTCGAGAAACCATCAATCCTTGCCTGTAATGTCACTCTTCTCGCTCCGGGCCCATGCTAATGTGGGGGTTACTATCATGAAACTATACCTGGCATCTGGTTCTTACCTCAGGGCCATGACTCTATTTATTCCAATCCTACTAATTCTCGCAAATGGGACATCTCGATGGACTAGTGACTAATCAGCCCATGATCACACATAACTGTGGTGTCATGCATTTGGTATCTTTTATTTTTAGGGGGGGAATCTGCTATCACTCATCTATGACCGCAACGGCACTAACTCTAACTTATCTTCTGCTCTCAGGGAATATGCCCGTCGCGGCCCTAATGCAGTCAAATAACTTGTAGCTGGACTTATTCATTATCATTTATCAACTCACGCATAAAATCAAGGTGCTATTCAGTCAATGGTTTCAGGACATATAATTCTAGGACACACGTGTGTACACGTACGTACACGTGTGTACACGTACGTACACGTGTGTACACGTACGTACACGTGTGTACACGTACGTACACGTGTGTACACGTACGTACACGTGTGTACACGTACGTACACGTACGTACACGTACGTACACGTACGTACACGTACGTACACGTACGTACACGTGTGTACACGTACGTACACGTGTGTACACGTACGTACACGTGTGTACACGTACGTACACGTGTGTACACGTACGTACACGTGTGTACACGTACGTACACGTGTGTACACGTACGTACACGCGCAAGACATTAAGTTAACTTATACAAACCCCCCTTACCCCCCATAAACTCATGTCATCTATTATACACTTATTTATGTCCTGCCAAACCCCAAAAACAGGACTAAGTGCATACAATACTCACAAGCTTTATTTAAATTGTATACAAATGTATTGCTACTCTAGTTAACTTAACACAACAGTCTTACACGCATTCGATCTCGTGGTCTATCTATAGATAGCATCCCCTTTTTTTTTCCTCTCATATTTACTATGTATTTTATTTATTATACACACTACAATTTCAGTATAAGTTAATGTAGCTTAATTAATAAAGCAAGGCACTGAAAATGCCAAGATGAGTCGCACGACTCCATAAACACAAAGGTTTGGTCCTAGCCTTCCTATTAGTTCTTAGTAGACTTACACATGCAAGTCTCCACGCCCCAGTGAGAATGCCCTTAAAATCAGCAGTGATCTAAAGGAGCAGGTATCAAGCACACTCTTAAGTAGCTCATAACACCTTGCTAAGCCACACCCCCACGGGATACAGCAGTGATAAAAATTAAGCCATAAACGAAAGTTTGACTAAGCCATACTAAAAAGGGTTGGTAAATTTCGTGCCAGCCACCGCGGTCATACGATTAACCCAAACTAATAGGCCCACGGCGTAAAGCGTGTTTAAGATACCTTTGCACTAAAGTTAAAACTTAACTAAGCCGTAAAAAGCTACAGTTACCATAAAATAGACCACGAAAGTGACTTTATAATAATCTGACTACACGATAGCTAAGACCCAAACTGGGATTAGATACCCCACTATGCTTAGCCCTAAACATAGATAATTTTACAACAAAATAATTCGCCAGAGGACTACTAGCAATAGCTTAAAACTCAAAGGACTTGGCGGTGCTTTATATCCCTCTAGAGGAGCCTGTTCTATAATCGATAAACCCCGATAAACCTCACCACCCTTTGCTAATTCAGTCTATATACCGCCATCTTCAGCAAACCCTCAAAAGGTAGAATAGTAAGCACAATCATTTTACATAAAAAAGTTAGGTCAAGGTGTAACTTATGGGGTGGGAAGAAATGGGCTACATTTTCTACCCAAGAACATTCCACGAACGTTTTTATGAAATTAAAAACTGAAGGAGGATTTAGTAGTAAATTAAGAATAGAGAGCTTAATTGAATAGGGCCATGAAGCACGCACACACCGCCCGTCACCCTCCTCAAGTAATAAGACACAACCATAACCATATTAACTTAACTAAGACACAAGAGGAGACAAGTCGTAACAAGGTAAGCATACCGGAAGGTGTGCTTGGATTAATCAAAGTGTAGCTTAACTAAAGCGTCTGGCCTACACCCAGAAGATTTCATTACTTATGACCACTTTGAACAAAAGCTAGCCCAACTAACCCCAAACTTAAGTATCACAGACATATAAAGTAAAACATTTAGTTAAATAATAAAAGTATAGGAGATAGAAATTTTAATTGGAGCGATAGAGATAGTACCGTAAGGGAATGATGAAAGACATCTTAACAGTATTAAACAGCAAAGATTACCCCTTTTACCTTTTGCATAATGAACTAGCCAGAAACGACTTAACAAAGAGAACTTAAGCTAAGCTCCCCGAAACCAGACGAGCTACCCATAAACAATCTAAAAGGATCAACTCATCTATGTAGCAAAATAGTGAGAAGATTTGTGGGTAGAGGTGAAAAGCCTAACGAGCCTGGTGATAGCTGGTTGCCCACAAACAGAATTTTAGTTCAACTTTAAATTTACCTAAAAAAAAACAAAATTTTAATGTAAATTTAAAATATAGTCTAAGAAGGTACAGCTTCTTAGAATCAGGATACAACCTTTATTAGAGAGTATATACTAACATCACCATAGTTGGCTTAAAAGCAGCCACCAATTGAGAAAGCGTTCCAGCTCAACAAACAATATAACTTAATCCCAATCATATTACATCAACTCCTAATTATACCTCCTGGGCCATTCTATTTAAATATAGAAGCAACAATGCTAGTATGAGTAACAAGAACTATTTTCTCCCCGCATAAGCTTATATCAGAAACGGATAGACCACTGATAGTTAACAATCTGATAATATCAACCCAAAAATGAAATACTTATCTACCCTATTGTTAACCCAACACAGGCATGCATTTAAGGAAAGATTAAAAGGAGTAAAAGGAACTCGGCAAACACAAACCCCGCCTGTTTACCAAAAACATCACCTCCAGCATTTCTAGTATTGGAGGCACTGCCTGCCCAGTGACACTTGTTTAACGGCCGCGGTATCCTGACCGTGCAAAGGTAGCATAATCATTTGTTCTCTAAATAAGGACTTGTATGAATGGCCACACGAGGGTTTAACTGTCTCTTATTCCCAATCAGTGAAATTGACCTTCCCGTGAAGAGGCGGGAATGCCACAATAAGACGAGAAGACCCTATGGAGCTTTAATTAACTAACCCAAACTTATGGATACTAAATACCTACAAGGCATAACATTACACCATTATTGTGGGTTAGCAATTTAGGTTGGGGTGACCTCGGAATATAAAAAAACTCCCGAGTGATTAAAATTTAGACCCACAAGTCAAAATATAACATCACTTATTGATCCAATAATTTTTGATCAACGGAACAAGTTACCCTAGGGATAACAGCGCAATCCTATTCAAGAGTCCATATCGACAATAGGGTTTACGACCTCGATGTTGGATCAGGACATCCTAATGGTGCAGCAGCTATTAAGGGTTCGTTTGTTCAACGATTAAAGTCCTACGTGATCTGAGTTCAGACCGGAGTAATCCAGGTCGGTTTCTATCTATTATATAACCTCCCCCAGTACGAAAGGACAAGGGATGTAAGGCCTACCTCACAAAGGCGCCTTAAAACTAATAGATGAAGTCAACTCAATCTAACCAGTTTATCTCCTCATAAGCCCGAGAAAAGGGGCTTTGTTAGGGTGGCAGAGCCCGGTAACTGCGTAAAACTTAAACCTTTATTATCAGAGGTTCAATTCCTCTCCCTAACAAAATGTTCTTTATCAACATTATCTCTCTTATCATCCCAATCCTTCTTGCCGTAGCCTTCCTCACCCTCGTTGAACGAAAAGTCTTAGGCTACATACAACTTCGAAAAGGGCCTAATATCGTAGGCCCCTACGGCCTCCTTCAACCAATCGCAGATGCAGTAAAACTCTTCACAAAAGAACCTCTACGACCACTTACATCCTCCATATCAATATTCATTCTAGCCCCCATTCTAGCTCTATCACTAGCCCTAACTATATGAATCCCTCTCCCAATGCCCTACCCACTCATTAATATAAACTTAGGAGTCCTATTCATACTAGCAATATCAAGTCTCGCCGTATACTCCATCCTTTGGTCAGGATGAGCCTCAAACTCCAAATACGCTCTAATCGGAGCCCTCCGAGCAGTAGCTCAAACAATCTCATATGAAGTAACACTAGCAATCATTCTCCTATCAGTCCTCCTAATAAACGGGTCATTTACACTATCCACACTAATTATCACCCAAGAACATATATGACTAATCTTTCCGGCCTGGCCCCTAGCCATGATATGATTCATTTCTACTCTAGCAGAAACTAACCGAGCCCCCTTCGACTTAACTGAAGGAGAATCCGAACTAGTTTCTGGATTTAACGTAGAGTATGCAGCGGGTCCTTTTGCCCTATTCTTTCTAGCAGAGTACGCAAATATCATTATAATAAATATCCTCACAACAATTCTATTCTTCGGTGCATTCCACAACCCATTTATACCAGAACTCTACTCTATTAACTTCACTATAAAAACCCTCTTACTAACTATCTGCTTCCTATGAATTCGAGCATCATACCCTCGATTCCGCTATGATCAATTAATACACTTATTGTGAAAAAATTTTCTACCCCTAACTTTAGCCCTATGCATATGACATGTTGCCTTACCCATTATTACCGCGAGTATCCCACCCCAAACATAAGAAATATGTCTGATAAAAGAGTTACTTTGATAGAGTAAATAATAGAGGTTTAAATCCTCTTATTTCTAGAATAATAGGCTTCGAACCTAATCTTAAGAATTCAAAGATCTTCGTGCTACCAAACTTACACTATATTCTACAGTAAGGTCAGCTAAATTAAGCTATCGGGCCCATACCCCGAAAATGTTGGTTTATACCCTTCCCGTACTAATAAAACCCCCTATTCTCACTATTATTATAGCAACTATCATGGCAGGGACCATAATCGTCATACTAAGCTCGCACTGATTACTGATCTGAATTGGATTCGAAATAAACATGCTAGCCATCATCCCTATCCTCATAAAAAAGTATAATCCACGAGCCATAGAAGCCTCTACAAAATATTTTCTTACACAAGCTACTGCCTCAATATTACTAATAATAGGAGTCACCATTAACCTTCTTTACTCCGGCCAATGAGTAATCTCAAAAATCTCAAACCCCATCGCATCCATCATAATAACCACCGCCCTAACAATAAAACTAGGCCTATCTCCATTCCACTTCTGAGTTCCCGAAGTAGCACAAGGAGTAACACTTATATCAGGAATAATCCTACTAACATGACAAAAAATCGCACCTATATCCATCCTATATCAAATCTCCCCATCAATTAACACCAACCTTCTTATACTAATAGCCCTCGCATCCGTTCTAGTAGGAGGCTGAGGCGGACTAAATCAAACTCAACTACGAAAAATCATAGCATACTCCTCCATTGCCCACATAGGCTGAATAGCCGCTATCATTATTTACAACCCTACAATAATAATCCTAAACTTAACTTTATATATTCTAATAACACTATCTACCTTCATACTATTCATATTAAACTCATCCACCACAACCTTATCCTTATCCCACATATGAAATAAATTTCCCCTAATCACCTCCATAATCTTAATCTTAATATTATCCCTAGGAGGACTACCCCCATTATCTGGCTTCATCCCTAAATGAATAATTATTCAAGAATTAACAAAAAATAACATAATTATTATTCCAACACTAATAGCCATCACCGCTCTACTTAACTTATATTTCTACCTGCGACTCACATATAGCACCGCACTTACCATATTCCCGTCCACAAATAACATAAAAATAAAATGACAATTCGAGTACACAAAAAAGGCAACCCTACTACCCCCCTTAATCATTATCTCAACTATACTACTCCCGCTAACACCTATATTATCAGTCTTGGACTAGGAGTTTAGGTTAGACCAGACCAAGAGCCTTCAAAGCTCTAAGCAAGTGCTATACACTTAACCCCTGACCAAATCACCTCTAAGGGCTGCAAGAATCTATCTTACATCAATTGAATGCAAATCAAACACTTTAATTAAGCTAAGCCCTCCCTAGATTGGTGAGCTTCTACCTCACGAAATTTTAGTTAACAGCTAAATACCCTAGTAACTGGCTTCAATCTACCTTCTCCCGCCGCGTAGAAAAAAAAGGCGGGAGAAGCCCCGGCGGCGTCTAGGCTGCTTCTTTGAATTTGCAATTCAATATGAAAATTCACCACAGAGCTTGGCAAAAAGAGGACTTAAACCTCTATTTTTAGATTTACAGTCTAATGCTTTTATCAGCCATTTTACCTATGTTCATTAACCGATGACTGTTCTCTACTAATCACAAAGATATTGGTACTTTATACTTACTATTTGGAGCATGAGCCGGCATAGTAGGCACTGCCTTGAGCCTCCTCATCCGAGCCGAACTAGGTCAGCCCGGTACTTTACTAGGCGACGATCAAATTTATAACGTCGTCGTAACCGCCCATGCTTTCGTAATAATCTTCTTCATAGTCATGCCCATTATAATTGGGGGCTTTGGAAACTGACTAGTGCCATTAATAATTGGTGCTCCGGACATGGCATTCCCCCGAATAAATAACATGAGCTTCTGACTTCTTCCTCCATCTTTTCTTCTACTATTAGCATCTTCTATGGTAGAAGCAGGTGCAGGAACGGGGTGGACCGTTTACCCCCCACTGGCTGGCAATCTGGCCCATGCAGGAGCATCCGTTGATCTTACAATTTTCTCCTTACATTTAGCCGGAGTCTCTTCTATTTTAGGGGCAATTAATTTCATTACTACTATTATCAACATAAAACCCCCTGCAATATCCCAGTATCAAACCCCCCTATTTGTATGATCAGTACTAATTACAGCAGTTCTACTCCTACTATCCCTGCCTGTACTGGCTGCTGGAATTACAATACTTTTAACAGACCGTAATCTTAATACGACATTTTTCGATCCCGCTGGAGGAGGAGACCCTATCCTATATCAACACTTATTCTGATTCTTCGGACATCCTGAAGTTTACATTCTTATCCTGCCAGGGTTCGGAATAATTTCTCACATTGTCACTTACTACTCAGGGAAAAAAGAGCCTTTCGGCTATATAGGAATAGTATGGGCAATAATATCTATTGGGTTTTTAGGCTTTATCGTATGAGCTCACCATATGTTTACTGTAGGAATAGACGTAGACACACGAGCATACTTCACATCCGCCACTATAATTATCGCTATTCCAACAGGAGTAAAAGTATTTAGTTGACTGGCAACACTTCACGGAGGCAATATTAAATGATCTCCAGCTATGCTATGAGCTTTAGGGTTTATTTTCTTATTCACAGTAGGCGGGC
>NW_027554610.1:0-16763 GCF_053574225.1 Canis aureus
CTCTTTAACCGTGAAAACAATAGGCCACCAATGATACTGAAGCTATGAATATACTGATTATGAAGACTTAAACTTTGACTCCTACATAATCCCAACACAAGAATTAAAGCCAGGAGAACTCCGACTATTAGAAGTAGACAACCGAGTTGTCCTCCCAATAGAAATAACCATCCGAATACTTATTTCTTCAGAAGACGTTTTGCATTCATGAGCTGTTCCATCACTAGGTCTAAAAACTGACGCTATTCCAGGACGACTAAACCAAACCACCCTTATAGCCATACGACCGGGACTGTATTATGGCCAGTGCTCTGAAATCTGCGGATCTAACCATAGCTTTATACCCATTGTTCTTGAAATAGTCCCCCTATCTTATTTTGAAACCTGATCTGCCTTAATAGTATAACCTAGACTAGACTTACTCATTAAGAAGCTATAAAGCATTAACCTTTTAAGTTAAAGACTGGGAGTTTTAACCTCCCCTTAATGAAATGCCACAGCTAGACACATCCACCTGATTTATTATAATCTTTTCAATATTTCTCACCCTCTTCATTCTATTCCAACTAAAAATTTCAAATCACCACTACCCGGAAAACCCAATAACCAAGTCTACTAAAATCACTAGTCAACATAATCCTTGAGAAAACAAATGAACGAAAATTTATTCGCCTCTTTCGCTGCCCCCTCAATAATAGGTCTCCCTATTGTAGTACTGATCGTCATATTCCCTTCCATTTTATTCCCAGCACCCAATCGCCTAATCAATAATCGGTTAATCTCCATTCAGCAATGATTAATTCAATTAACATCAAAACAAATACTAGCAATTCATAATCAAAAGGGACGAACCTGAGCTCTCATACTTATATCACTAATTCTATTCATTGGTTCAACTAACCTACTTGGACTACTACCCCACTCATTTACGCCCACGACACAACTCTCTATAAACCTCGGAATAGCAATCCCCCTATGAGCAGGGACAGTAATTACCGGTTTCCGCTATAAGACCAAAGCATCCTTGGCACACTTTCTACCCCAAGGCACCCCTCTTCCCCTAATTCCAATACTAGTAATCATCGAAACTATTAGTCTATTCATTCAACCCATAGCTCTAGCCGTTCGATTAACCGCCAATATTACTGCAGGACACCTCCTAATCCATTTGATTGGAGGGGCTACCTTAGCTCTTATTAATATTAGCGCGACCACAGCTTTCATCACTTTTATTATTTTAATTCTATTTACGATTCTAGAGTTTGCTGTTGCCTTAATTCAAGCCTATGTCTTTACCTTACTAGTAAGTCTATACTTACATGACAACACCTAATGACCCACCAAACTCACGCTTACCATATAGTTAACCCAAGCCCATGACCGCTAACAGGAGCCCTTTCTGCCCTTCTTATAACATCGGGTCTTATCATATGATTTCACTATAACTCAATATCCCTACTTACATTAGGATTCACAACCAACCTGCTAACCATATACCAGTGATGACGAGATGTGATCCGAGAAGGCACATTCCAAGGACATCACACCCCTATTGTACAAAAAGGACTACGGTACGGAATAGTTCTTTTTATTGTATCAGAAGTATTTTTCTTTGCAGGCTTCTTTTGAGCCTTTTACCATTCCAGCCTAGCCCCTACTCCTGAACTTGGAGGTTGCTGACCTCCCACCGGCATTATTCCTCTTAACCCACTAGAAGTTCCTCTACTCAACACCTCAGTCCTCCTAGCCTCCGGAGTATCTATTACTTGAGCCCATCATAGTTTAATAGAAGGCAATCGTAAACACATACTTCAAGGCCTATTTATTACAATCTCCTTAGGCGTATATTTTACACTATTACAGGCCTCCGAATACTACGAGACATCTTTTACAATCTCCGACGGAGTGTACGGATCTACCTTTTTTATAGCTACTGGGTTTCACGGACTACATGTAATTATTGGCTCCACATTCCTTATCGTGTGCTTTCTCCGACAACTATACTACCACTTCACATCAAACCACCACTTCGGATTTGAAGCCGCTGCATGATATTGACACTTTGTTGATGTAGTCTGACTATTCTTATATGTATCTATTTATTGATGAGGATCCTATTTCTTTAGTATAACTAGTACAATTGACTTCCAATCAGTTAGCTCCAGATCAACCTGGAAAGAAGTAATAAACGTAATACTAACCTTGATAACTAATGTAACCCTAGCGTCCTTACTTGTACTAATCGCATTCTGACTTCCCCAACTAAATATTTATACAGACAAGACAAGCCCCTACGAATGTGGTTTTGACCCCATGGGATCTGCTCGCCTACCTTTCTCTATAAAATTCTTCCTAGTTGCCATCACATTCCTGCTTTTCGACCTAGAAATCGCACTCCTACTCCCACTTCCCTGAGCGTCACAAACCAACAAGTTGACAACAATACTTATCATAGCACTCCTACTAATCTCCCTCCTAGCTGCAAGCCTAGCGTACGAATGAACCGAAAAGGGGCTAGAATGAACCGAATATGATAATTAGTTTAAGCCAAAACAAATGATTTCGACTCATTAGATTATGATTTATCTCATAATTATCATATGTCCATAGTATATATTAATATCTTTCTGGCATTCATTCTTTCTCTAATAGGTATACTTGTTTATCGATCACACCTAATATCATCGCTACTATGCTTAGAGGGCATAATATTATCACTATTTGTAATAATATCTGTAACTATTCTCAACAACCACCTTACATTAGCCAGCATGATACCAATCGTACTACTAGTATTTGCTGCCTGCGAAGCAGCATTAGGACTATCTCTACTAGTTATAGTATCTAACACCTACGGGACTGATTACGTACAAAACCTAAACCTCTTACAATGCTAAAAATTATCATCCCCACTATCATACTGATCCCCCTTACATGAGTATCAAAGCCTAACATAATCTGAATTAACACGACAACATATGGTTTGCTAATCAGCTTAATCAGCTTATTCTACCTGAATCAACCAAATGATAATACATTGAACCCCTCCTTAATATTTTTCTCTGACTCCCTATCAGCACCGCTACTAGCACTTACAACATGACTTCTACCCCTTATACTTATAGCAAGCCAACACCATTTATCAAAAGAACCCTTAACTCGAAAAAAACTATATATTTCAATACTGATTCTTCTCCAGTTGTTCCTAATTATAACTTTCACCGCCTCTGAACTTATCTTCTTTTACATCCTATTTGAGGCAACACTAATCCCAACCCTGATCATTATTACCCGATGGGGGAATCAAACTGAACGACTAAACGCAGGGCTCTACTTCTTATTTTATACTTTAATAGGATCTCTCCCACTCCTAGTAGCTCTCCTTTACATCCACAATTTCATGGGCTCCCTAAATTTTCTCATAATTCAATACTGAATTCAACCTCTGCCAAACTCCTGATCTAATGTTTTCTTATGATTGGCATGCATGATAGCATTCATAGTAAAGATACCTCTATACGGCCTCCACTTGTGACTACCAAAAGCACACGTAGAGGCCCCTATTGCCGGCTCCATGGTACTTGCCGCCGTACTCCTGAAATTAGGAGGCTATGGCATGATACGAATTACAACCCTACTAAACCCCCTGACCAACTTCATAGCGTATCCTTTCATAATATTATCTCTATGAGGCATAATCATAACAAGCTCTATCTGTCTCCGTCAAACAGATCTAAAATCCCTAATTGCATACTCCTCAGTTAGTCATATGGCACTCGTTATTGTAGCGGTTCTTATTCAAACACCATGAAGTTATATAGGTGCAACAGCCCTAATAATTGCCCATGGTTTAACATCCTCGATGCTATTCTGCTTAGCCAACTCCAATTACGAACGAATCCATAGCCGTACTATGATTCTCGCACGAGGACTTCAAACCCTCCTTCCCCTGATAGCAGCCTGATGGTTATTAGCAAGCCTCACAAATCTGGCTCTTCCTCCAACAATTAATCTTATCGGAGAACTATTTGTAGTGATATCCTCATTCTCATGATCCAACATTACTATTATTCTAATAGGAATTAACATCACCATCACTGCCCTATACTCACTTTATATACTAATCACCACACAGCGTGGTAAATATTCCCACCATATCAAAAATATCAAACCGTCATTCACACGAGAAAATGCCCTAATAACCTTGCATCTACTGCCTCTACTCCTCCTATCCCTTAACCCTAAAATTATTCTCGGTCCCATCTACTGTAAGCATAGTTTAACAAAAACATTAGATTGTGAATCTAATAATAAAAGCTCAAACCTTTTTGCTTACCGAAAAAGTACTGCAAGAACTGCTAACTCATGCTCCCATGTATAAGAACATGGCTTTTTCAACTTTTATAGGATAGAAGTAATCCATTGGTCTTAGGAACCAAAAAATTGGTGCAACTCCAAATAAAAGTAATAAATATATTTACTTCATGCATAATCACAGCTCTAGTCATTCTTACTTTGCCCATCATTATAACCTCTACTAAACTCTACAAAAATAAGCTATACCCATACTATGTAAAAACCGCTACTTCTTACGCATTCATAATTAGCATAATTCCCACAATAATATTCATCTACTCAGGACAGGAAACAATTGTTTCAAACTGACATTGAATAACAATCCAGACCATAAAACTATCCATGAGTTTTAAATTAGACTACTTCTCAATAATCTTTGTGCCCGTAGCCCTTTTTGTCACGTGGTCTATTATAGAGTTTTCTATATGATATATACACTCCGATCCTTATATTAACCGATTTTTCAAGTATCTTCTCTTATTTCTTATTACTATAATAGTCTTAGTCACCGCAAACAACATATTCCAACTATTCATTGGCTGAGAAGGAGTTGGCATTATATCATTTTTACTTATTGGATGATGATACGGCCGAACCGATGCAAATACAGCTGCCCTACAAGCTATCCTCTATAACCGTATTGGAGATGTAGGCTTCATTATAACCATAGCATGGTTTCTATTGAACTTAAACACATGAGACCTTCAACAAATCTTTATTACAACAAACGATAATTTTAATTTGCCGCTACTTGGCTTACTATTAGCAGCTACCGGTAAATCTGCTCAATTCGGCTTACATCCCTGACTCCCCTCAGCCATAGAAGGCCCCACTCCTGTATCAGCCCTACTTCACTCAAGCACAATAGTTGTAGCAGGAGTATTTCTTCTTATCCGCTTTCATCCACTAATAGAGCATAATCAAACTATTCAAACCCTCACTTTATGCTTAGGGGCTATTACTACACTATTTACTGCAATCTGCGCTCTTACACAGAACGATATCAAAAAAATTGTAGCGTTCTCTACCTCAAGCCAACTAGGCCTAATAATAGTAACAATTGGCATTAACCAGCCTTACCTAGCCTTCTTACACATCTGCACTCACGCATTTTTTAAAGCTATGTTATTCATATGTTCAGGGTCAATTATCCACAGCCTAAACGATGAACAAGACATTCGAAAGATAGGTGGCCTATTTAAAGTCCTTCCCTTCACCACAACTTCCCTGATTGTCGGAAGCCTCGCATTAACAGGCATACCTTTCCTTACAGGATTCTACTCCAAAGACCTGATCATCGAGTCCGCTAACACGTCGAATACCAACGCCTGAGCCCTCTTAATTACACTCGTTGCCACATCCCTAACCGCTGCCTACAGCACCCGAATTATATTCTTCGCTCTACTAGGCCAGCCCCGCTTCTCCCCTATAATCCTTATCAACGAGAATAATCCTCTCCTAATTAACTCTATTAAACGACTCCTTATCGGAAGTGTATTTGCAGGATACATTATCTCCCACAGCATCACACCCACCACCATCCCACAGATAACTATGCCTCATTATCTAAAAATGATAGCCCTTGCAGTAACTATCTTGGGTTTCATCCTGGCACTAGAACTAAACCTTACCATACAAGGACTCAAATTTAACTATCCATCTAATTACTTTAAATTTTCCACCCTCCTTGGCTATTATCCAACCATTATGCACCGCCTCACACCTAAAACAAGTTTAACCATCAGCCAGAAATCAGCATCTATACTTCTGGACTCCATCTGACTAGAAAACATCCTACCCAAATCAATCTCGTATTTCCAAATAAAATCTTCTACCCTTATTTCAAATCAAAAGGGTCTCATCAAGCTCTATTTCCTATCGTTCATACTAACTATAATTCTCAGCCTACTAATCCTTAATTACCACGGGTAACTTCCATGATAACCAACACACCAGTTAACAGCGACCAACCTGTAACAATCACCAACCAGGTTCCATAACTATATAAAGCCGCAATACCCATAGCCTCTTCACTAAAAAACCCAGAGTCCCCCGTATCATAAATTACCCAATCCCCTATTCCATTAAACTTTAATACTACCTCCACCTCATCATCCTTCAAAATATAGCAAGCAGTCAACAACTCAGACAATAGACCAGTAATAAAAGCCGCTAGAACAGCCTTATTTGAAACTCACACCTCAGGGTATTGCTCAGTAGCCATAGCAGTTGTATAACCAAATACTACTAATATACCCCCCAAATAAATTAAAAACACTATCAGCCCTAAAAAAGAACCCCCAAAATTCAGAACAATCGCACAACCAATCCCACCGCTAATAATTAGCACAAGCCCACCATAAATAGGAGATGGTTTAGTGGCAAAACCCACAAAACTCATCACAAAAACGATACTTAAAATAAATACAATGTATGTTATCATTATTCCTACATGGAATTTAACCATGACTAATGACATGAAAAATCATCGTTGTATTTCAACTATAAGAACATTAATGACCAACATTCGAAAAACCCACCCACTAGCCAAAATTGTCAACAATTCATTCATTGACCTCCCAGCGCCATCTAACATCTCTGCTTGATGGAATTTCGGGTCCTTATTAGGAGTATGCTTGATTCTACAGATTCTAACAGGTTTATTTCTAGCTATACACTACACATCGGACACGGCCACAGCTTTTTCATCGGTCACCCACATCTGTCGAGACGTTAACTACGGCTGAATTATCCGCTATATACATGCAAATGGCGCTTCCATATTCTTCATCTGCCTATTCATACATGTGGGACGAGGCCTATACTATGGATCCTATGTATTCATAGAAACATGAAACATTGGAATTGTACTACTATTCGCAACCATAGCCACAGCATTCATAGGCTATGTACTGCCGTGAGGACAAATATCATTTTGAGGGGCAACTGTAATCACTAACCTTCTCTCCGCCATCCCCTATATCGGAACCAACTTAGTAGAGTGAATCTGAGGTGGCTTCTCAGTAGACAAAGCAACCTTAACACGATTCTTTGCATTTCATTTTATCTTTCCATTCATCATCGCAGCTCTAGCAATAGTACACCTCCTATTTCTACACGAAACCGGATCCAACAACCCCTCAGGAATCACATCAGACTCAGACAAAATTCCGTTTCACCCCTACTACACAATTAAAGATATCCTAGGAATCCTACTCCTGCTCCTAGTCTTAATATCACTAGTTTTATTTTCACCAGACCTATTAGGAGATCCAGACAACTACACCCCTGCAAACCCCCTAAACACCCCTCCACATATCAAACCTGAATGATACTTCCTATTCGCCTATGCCATCCTACGATCTATCCCTAATAAATTAGGAGGTGTACTCGCCCTAGTATTCTCCATCCTAATTTTAGCATTCATTCCATTCCTCCACACATCTAAGCAACGCAGTATAATATTCCGACCCCTCAGCCAATGCCTATTCTGACTTTTAGTCGCCGATCTTCTCACTTTAACTTGGATTGGAGGACAGCCAGTTGAACACCCTTTCATCATTATCGGACAGGTCGCCTCAATTCTATATTTCACCATCCTATTGATTCTAATGCCAACAATTAGCGTTATCGAAAATAATCTTCTAAAATGAAGAGTCTTTGTAGTATAATCATTACCTTGGTCTTGTAAACCAAAAATGGAGAGTAGTCGCCCTCCCTAAGACTCAAGGAAGAAGCTCTTGCTCCACCATCAGCACCCAAAGCTGAAATTCTTCTTAAACTATTCCCTGACACCCCCTACATTCATATATTGGACCACCTCTACTGTGCTATGTCAGTATCTCCAAAAAATCCTTCTTTCCCTCCCCTATGTACGTCGTGCATTAATGGCTTGCCCCATGCATATAAGCATGTACATGATATTATATCTTTACATAGGACATGTCTAGTCCAATTCCACAACCCATTGATCCTCAACAGTAACTAGATGCATATCACTTAGTCCAATAAGGGCTTAATCACCATGCCTCGAGAAACCATCAATCCTTGCCTGTAATGTCACTCTTCTCGCTCCGGGCCCATGCTAATGTGGGGGTTACTATCATGAAACTATACCTGGCATCTGGTTCTTACCTCAGGGCCATGACTCTATTTATTCCAATCCTACTAATTCTCGCAAATGGGACATCTCGATGGACTAGTGACTAATCAGCCCATGATCACACATAACTGTGGTGTCATGCATTTGGTATCTTTTATTTTTAGGGGGGGAATCTGCTATCACTCATCTATGACCGCAACGGCACTAACTCTAACTTATCTTCTGCTCTCAGGGAATATGCCCGTCGCGGCCCTAATGCAGTCAAATAACTTGTAGCTGGACTTATTCATTATCATTTATCAACTCACGCATAAAATCAAGGTGCTATTCAGTCAATGGTTTCAGGACATATAATTCTAGGACACACGTGTGTACACGTACGTACACGTGTGTACACGTACGTACACGTGTGTACACGTACGTACACGTGTGTACACGTACGTACACGTGTGTACACGTACGTACACGTGTGTACACGTACGTACACGTGTGTACACGTACGTACACGTACGTACACGTACGTACACGTACGTACACGTACGTACACGTACGTACACGTGTGTACACGTACGTACACGTGTGTACACGTACGTACACGTGTGTACACGTACGTACACGTGTGTACACGTACGTACACGTGTGTACACGTACGTACACGTGTGTACACGTACGTACACGCGCAAGACATTAAGTTAACTTATACAAACCCCCCTTACCCCCCATAAACTCATGTCATCTATTATACACTTATTTATGTCCTGCCAAACCCCAAAAACAGGACTAAGTGCATACAATACTCACAAGCTTTATTTAAATTGTATACAAATGTATTGCTACTCTAGTTAACTTAACACAACAGTCTTACACGCATTCGATCTCGTGGTCTATCTATAGATAGCATCCCCTTTTTTTTTCCTCTCATATTTACTATGTATTTTATTTATTATACACACTACAATTTCAGTATAAGTTAATGTAGCTTAATTAATAAAGCAAGGCACTGAAAATGCCAAGATGAGTCGCACGACTCCATAAACACAAAGGTTTGGTCCTAGCCTTCCTATTAGTTCTTAGTAGACTTACACATGCAAGTCTCCACGCCCCAGTGAGAATGCCCTTAAAATCAGCAGTGATCTAAAGGAGCAGGTATCAAGCACACTCTTAAGTAGCTCATAACACCTTGCTAAGCCACACCCCCACGGGATACAGCAGTGATAAAAATTAAGCCATAAACGAAAGTTTGACTAAGCCATACTAAAAAGGGTTGGTAAATTTCGTGCCAGCCACCGCGGTCATACGATTAACCCAAACTAATAGGCCCACGGCGTAAAGCGTGTTTAAGATACCTTTGCACTAAAGTTAAAACTTAACTAAGCCGTAAAAAGCTACAGTTACCATAAAATAGACCACGAAAGTGACTTTATAATAATCTGACTACACGATAGCTAAGACCCAAACTGGGATTAGATACCCCACTATGCTTAGCCCTAAACATAGATAATTTTACAACAAAATAATTCGCCAGAGGACTACTAGCAATAGCTTAAAACTCAAAGGACTTGGCGGTGCTTTATATCCCTCTAGAGGAGCCTGTTCTATAATCGATAAACCCCGATAAACCTCACCACCCTTTGCTAATTCAGTCTATATACCGCCATCTTCAGCAAACCCTCAAAAGGTAGAATAGTAAGCACAATCATTTTACATAAAAAAGTTAGGTCAAGGTGTAACTTATGGGGTGGGAAGAAATGGGCTACATTTTCTACCCAAGAACATTCCACGAACGTTTTTATGAAATTAAAAACTGAAGGAGGATTTAGTAGTAAATTAAGAATAGAGAGCTTAATTGAATAGGGCCATGAAGCACGCACACACCGCCCGTCACCCTCCTCAAGTAATAAGACACAACCATAACCATATTAACTTAACTAAGACACAAGAGGAGACAAGTCGTAACAAGGTAAGCATACCGGAAGGTGTGCTTGGATTAATCAAAGTGTAGCTTAACTAAAGCGTCTGGCCTACACCCAGAAGATTTCATTACTTATGACCACTTTGAACAAAAGCTAGCCCAACTAACCCCAAACTTAAGTATCACAGACATATAAAGTAAAACATTTAGTTAAATAATAAAAGTATAGGAGATAGAAATTTTAATTGGAGCGATAGAGATAGTACCGTAAGGGAATGATGAAAGACATCTTAACAGTATTAAACAGCAAAGATTACCCCTTTTACCTTTTGCATAATGAACTAGCCAGAAACGACTTAACAAAGAGAACTTAAGCTAAGCTCCCCGAAACCAGACGAGCTACCCATAAACAATCTAAAAGGATCAACTCATCTATGTAGCAAAATAGTGAGAAGATTTGTGGGTAGAGGTGAAAAGCCTAACGAGCCTGGTGATAGCTGGTTGCCCACAAACAGAATTTTAGTTCAACTTTAAATTTACCTAAAAAAAAACAAAATTTTAATGTAAATTTAAAATATAGTCTAAGAAGGTACAGCTTCTTAGAATCAGGATACAACCTTTATTAGAGAGTATATACTAACATCACCATAGTTGGCTTAAAAGCAGCCACCAATTGAGAAAGCGTTCCAGCTCAACAAACAATATAACTTAATCCCAATCATATTACATCAACTCCTAATTATACCTCCTGGGCCATTCTATTTAAATATAGAAGCAACAATGCTAGTATGAGTAACAAGAACTATTTTCTCCCCGCATAAGCTTATATCAGAAACGGATAGACCACTGATAGTTAACAATCTGATAATATCAACCCAAAAATGAAATACTTATCTACCCTATTGTTAACCCAACACAGGCATGCATTTAAGGAAAGATTAAAAGGAGTAAAAGGAACTCGGCAAACACAAACCCCGCCTGTTTACCAAAAACATCACCTCCAGCATTTCTAGTATTGGAGGCACTGCCTGCCCAGTGACACTTGTTTAACGGCCGCGGTATCCTGACCGTGCAAAGGTAGCATAATCATTTGTTCTCTAAATAAGGACTTGTATGAATGGCCACACGAGGGTTTAACTGTCTCTTATTCCCAATCAGTGAAATTGACCTTCCCGTGAAGAGGCGGGAATGCCACAATAAGACGAGAAGACCCTATGGAGCTTTAATTAACTAACCCAAACTTATGGATACTAAATACCTACAAGGCATAACATTACACCATTATTGTGGGTTAGCAATTTAGGTTGGGGTGACCTCGGAATATAAAAAAACTCCCGAGTGATTAAAATTTAGACCCACAAGTCAAAATATAACATCACTTATTGATCCAATAATTTTTGATCAACGGAACAAGTTACCCTAGGGATAACAGCGCAATCCTATTCAAGAGTCCATATCGACAATAGGGTTTACGACCTCGATGTTGGATCAGGACATCCTAATGGTGCAGCAGCTATTAAGGGTTCGTTTGTTCAACGATTAAAGTCCTACGTGATCTGAGTTCAGACCGGAGTAATCCAGGTCGGTTTCTATCTATTATATAACCTCCCCCAGTACGAAAGGACAAGGGATGTAAGGCCTACCTCACAAAGGCGCCTTAAAACTAATAGATGAAGTCAACTCAATCTAACCAGTTTATCTCCTCATAAGCCCGAGAAAAGGGGCTTTGTTAGGGTGGCAGAGCCCGGTAACTGCGTAAAACTTAAACCTTTATTATCAGAGGTTCAATTCCTCTCCCTAACAAAATGTTCTTTATCAACATTATCTCTCTTATCATCCCAATCCTTCTTGCCGTAGCCTTCCTCACCCTCGTTGAACGAAAAGTCTTAGGCTACATACAACTTCGAAAAGGGCCTAATATCGTAGGCCCCTACGGCCTCCTTCAACCAATCGCAGATGCAGTAAAACTCTTCACAAAAGAACCTCTACGACCACTTACATCCTCCATATCAATATTCATTCTAGCCCCCATTCTAGCTCTATCACTAGCCCTAACTATATGAATCCCTCTCCCAATGCCCTACCCACTCATTAATATAAACTTAGGAGTCCTATTCATACTAGCAATATCAAGTCTCGCCGTATACTCCATCCTTTGGTCAGGATGAGCCTCAAACTCCAAATACGCTCTAATCGGAGCCCTCCGAGCAGTAGCTCAAACAATCTCATATGAAGTAACACTAGCAATCATTCTCCTATCAGTCCTCCTAATAAACGGGTCATTTACACTATCCACACTAATTATCACCCAAGAACATATATGACTAATCTTTCCGGCCTGGCCCCTAGCCATGATATGATTCATTTCTACTCTAGCAGAAACTAACCGAGCCCCCTTCGACTTAACTGAAGGAGAATCCGAACTAGTTTCTGGATTTAACGTAGAGTATGCAGCGGGTCCTTTTGCCCTATTCTTTCTAGCAGAGTACGCAAATATCATTATAATAAATATCCTCACAACAATTCTATTCTTCGGTGCATTCCACAACCCATTTATACCAGAACTCTACTCTATTAACTTCACTATAAAAACCCTCTTACTAACTATCTGCTTCCTATGAATTCGAGCATCATACCCTCGATTCCGCTATGATCAATTAATACACTTATTGTGAAAAAATTTTCTACCCCTAACTTTAGCCCTATGCATATGACATGTTGCCTTACCCATTATTACCGCGAGTATCCCACCCCAAACATAAGAAATATGTCTGATAAAAGAGTTACTTTGATAGAGTAAATAATAGAGGTTTAAATCCTCTTATTTCTAGAATAATAGGCTTCGAACCTAATCTTAAGAATTCAAAGATCTTCGTGCTACCAAACTTACACTATATTCTACAGTAAGGTCAGCTAAATTAAGCTATCGGGCCCATACCCCGAAAATGTTGGTTTATACCCTTCCCGTACTAATAAAACCCCCTATTCTCACTATTATTATAGCAACTATCATGGCAGGGACCATAATCGTCATACTAAGCTCGCACTGATTACTGATCTGAATTGGATTCGAAATAAACATGCTAGCCATCATCCCTATCCTCATAAAAAAGTATAATCCACGAGCCATAGAAGCCTCTACAAAATATTTTCTTACACAAGCTACTGCCTCAATATTACTAATAATAGGAGTCACCATTAACCTTCTTTACTCCGGCCAATGAGTAATCTCAAAAATCTCAAACCCCATCGCATCCATCATAATAACCACCGCCCTAACAATAAAACTAGGCCTATCTCCATTCCACTTCTGAGTTCCCGAAGTAGCACAAGGAGTAACACTTATATCAGGAATAATCCTACTAACATGACAAAAAATCGCACCTATATCCATCCTATATCAAATCTCCCCATCAATTAACACCAACCTTCTTATACTAATAGCCCTCGCATCCGTTCTAGTAGGAGGCTGAGGCGGACTAAATCAAACTCAACTACGAAAAATCATAGCATACTCCTCCATTGCCCACATAGGCTGAATAGCCGCTATCATTATTTACAACCCTACAATAATAATCCTAAACTTAACTTTATATATTCTAATAACACTATCTACCTTCATACTATTCATATTAAACTCATCCACCACAACCTTATCCTTATCCCACATATGAAATAAATTTCCCCTAATCACCTCCATAATCTTAATCTTAATATTATCCCTAGGAGGACTACCCCCATTATCTGGCTTCATCCCTAAATGAATAATTATTCAAGAATTAACAAAAAATAACATAATTATTATTCCAACACTAATAGCCATCACCGCTCTACTTAACTTATATTTCTACCTGCGACTCACATATAGCACCGCACTTACCATATTCCCGTCCACAAATAACATAAAAATAAAATGACAATTCGAGTACACAAAAAAGGCAACCCTACTACCCCCCTTAATCATTATCTCAACTATACTACTCCCGCTAACACCTATATTATCAGTCTTGGACTAGGAGTTTAGGTTAGACCAGACCAAGAGCCTTCAAAGCTCTAAGCAAGTGCTATACACTTAACCCCTGACCAAATCACCTCTAAGGGCTGCAAGAATCTATCTTACATCAATTGAATGCAAATCAAACACTTTAATTAAGCTAAGCCCTCCCTAGATTGGTGAGCTTCTACCTCACGAAATTTTAGTTAACAGCTAAATACCCTAGTAACTGGCTTCAATCTACCTTCTCCCGCCGCGTAGAAAAAAAAGGCGGGAGAAGCCCCGGCGGCGTCTAGGCTGCTTCTTTGAATTTGCAATTCAATATGAAAATTCACCACAGAGCTTGGCAAAAAGAGGACTTAAACCTCTATTTTTAGATTTACAGTCTAATGCTTTTATCAGCCATTTTACCTATGTTCATTAACCGATGACTGTTCTCTACTAATCACAAAGATATTGGTACTTTATACTTACTATTTGGAGCATGAGCCGGCATAGTAGGCACTGCCTTGAGCCTCCTCATCCGAGCCGAACTAGGTCAGCCCGGTACTTTACTAGGCGACGATCAAATTTATAACGTCGTCGTAACCGCCCATGCTTTCGTAATAATCTTCTTCATAGTCATGCCCATTATAATTGGGGGCTTTGGAAACTGACTAGTGCCATTAATAATTGGTGCTCCGGACATGGCATTCCCCCGAATAAATAACATGAGCTTCTGACTTCTTCCTCCATCTTTTCTTCTACTATTAGCATCTTCTATGGTAGAAGCAGGTGCAGGAACGGGGTGGACCGTTTACCCCCCACTGGCTGGCAATCTGGCCCATGCAGGAGCATCCGTTGATCTTACAATTTTCTCCTTACATTTAGCCGGAGTCTCTTCTATTTTAGGGGCAATTAATTTCATTACTACTATTATCAACATAAAACCCCCTGCAATATCCCAGTATCAAACCCCCCTATTTGTATGATCAGTACTAATTACAGCAGTTCTACTCCTACTATCCCTGCCTGTACTGGCTGCTGGAATTACAATACTTTTAACAGACCGTAATCTTAATACGACATTTTTCGATCCCGCTGGAGGAGGAGACCCTATCCTATATCAACACTTATTCTGATTCTTCGGACATCCTGAAGTTTACATTCTTATCCTGCCAGGGTTCGGAATAATTTCTCACATTGTCACTTACTACTCAGGGAAAAAAGAGCCTTTCGGCTATATAGGAATAGTATGGGCAATAATATCTATTGGGTTTTTAGGCTTTATCGTATGAGCTCACCATATGTTTACTGTAGGAATAGACGTAGACACACGAGCATACTTCACATCCGCCACTATAATTATCGCTATTCCAACAGGAGTAAAAGTATTTAGTTGACTGGCAACACTTCACGGAGGCAATATTAAATGATCTCCAGCTATGCTATGAGCTTTAGGGTTTATTTTCTTATTCACAGTAGGCGGGCTAACAGGCATTGTCCTAGCTAATTCGTCCTTAGACATCGTTCTTCATGATACGTATTATGTTGTAGCTCATTTTCACTATGTGCTCTCAATGGGAGCAGTTTTTGCCATTATGGGAGGATTTGCCCACTGATTCCCCTTATTCTCAGGTTATACTCTTAACGATACTTGAGCAAAGATTCACTTTACAATTATATTTGTGGGAGTAAATATAACTTTCTTCCCTCAGCATTTCCTAGGTTTATCCGGAATACCTCGTCGGTACTCTGACTATCCAGATGCATATACCACCTGAAATACCGTCTCCTCTATAGGATCGTTTATCTCGCTTACAGCGGTGATGCTTATAATTTTTATAATCTGAGAGGCCTTTGCATCCAAACGAGAAGTTGCTATAGTAGAACTTACTACAACTAATATTGAATGACTACATGGATGTCCCCCTCCATATCACACGTTCGAAGAACCTACATATGTAATCCAAAAATAAGAAAGGAAGGAATCGAACCCCCTAAAATTGGTTTCAAGCCAATGTCATAACCACTATGTCTTTCTCAATCAGGAGGTATTAGTAAAATATTACATAACTTTGTCAAGGTTAAATTATAGGTGAAACCCCTATATACCTCTATGGCGTACCCATTTCAACTCGGATTACAGGACGCAACCTCCCCTATTATAGAGGAGCTACTTCATTTTCATGACCATACACTAATAATTGTATTCTTAATCAGTTCTTTAGTTCTCTACATCATTTCCCTAATATTGACTACAAAATTAACTCATACAAGCACAATAGACGCACAGGAAGTAGAAACAGTATGAACTATCCTACCCGCCATTATCCTAATCCTAATCGCTCTACCTTCCCTCCGAATCCTTTATATAATAGACGAAATCAATAACCCCTCTTTAACCGTGAAAACAATAG
>NW_027554611.1:0-16746 GCF_053574225.1 Canis aureus
CTATGAAGTTGGTCAGGGGGTTTAGTAGGGTTGTAATTCGTATCATGCCATAGCCTCCTAATTTCAGGAGTACGGCGGCAAGTACCATGGAGCCGGCAATAGGGGCCTCTACGTGTGCTTTTGGTAGTCACAAGTGGAGGCCGTATAGAGGTATCTTTACTATGAATGCTATCATGCATGCCAATCATAAGAAAACATTAGATCAGGAGTTTGGCAGAGGTTGAATTCAGTATTGAATTATGAGAAAATTTAGGGAGCCCATGAAATTGTGGATGTAAAGGAGAGCTACTAGGAGTGGGAGAGATCCTATTAAAGTATAAAATAAGAAGTAGAGCCCTGCGTTTAGTCGTTCAGTTTGATTCCCCCATCGGGTAATAATGATCAGGGTTGGGATTAGTGTTGCCTCAAATAGGATGTAAAAGAAGATAAGTTCAGAGGCGGTGAAAGTTATAATTAGGAACAACTGGAGAAGAATCAGTATTGAAATATATAGTTTTTTTCGAGTTAAGGGTTCTTTTGATAAATGGTGTTGGCTTGCTATAAGTATAAGGGGTAGAAGTCATGTTGTAAGTGCTAGTAGCGGTGCTGATAGGGAGTCAGAGAAAAATATTAAGGAGGGGTTCAATGTATTATCATTTGGTTGATTCAGGTAGAATAAGCTGATTAAGCTGATTAGCAAACCATATGTTGTCGTGTTAATTCAGATTATGTTAGGCTTTGATACTCATGTAAGGGGGATCAGTATGATAGTGGGGATGATAATTTTTAGCATTGTAAGAGGTTTAGGTTTTGTACGTAATCAGTCCCGTAGGTGTTAGATACTATAACTAGTAGAGATAGTCCTAATGCTGCTTCGCAGGCAGCAAATACTAGTAGTACGATTGGTATCATGCTGGCTAATGTAAGGTGGTTGTTGAGAATAGTTACAGATATTATTACAAATAGTGATAATATTATGCCCTCTAAGCATAGTAGCGATGATATTAGGTGTGATCGATAAACAAGTATACCTATTAGAGAAAGAATGAATGCCAGAAAGATATTAATATATACTATGGACATATGATAATTATGAGATAAATCATAATCTAATGAGTCGAAATCATTTGTTTTGGCTTAAACTAATTATCATATTCGGTTCATTCTAGCCCCTTTTCGGTTCATTCGTACGCTAGGCTTGCAGCTAGGAGGGAGATTAGTAGGAGTGCTATGATAAGTATTGTTGTCAACTTGTTGGTTTGTGACGCTCAGGGAAGTGGGAGTAGGAGTGCGATTTCTAGGTCGAAAAGCAGGAATGTGATGGCAACTAGGAAGAATTTTATAGAGAAAGGTAGGCGAGCAGATCCCATGGGGTCAAAACCACATTCGTAGGGGCTTGTCTTGTCTGTATAAATATTTAGTTGGGGAAGTCAGAATGCGATTAGTACAAGTAAGGACGCTAGGGTTACATTAGTTATCAAGGTTAGTATTACGTTTATTACTTCTTTCCAGGTTGATCTGGAGCTAACTGATTGGAAGTCAATTGTACTAGTTATACTAAAGAAATAGGATCCTCATCAATAAATAGATACATATAAGAATAGTCAGACTACATCAACAAAGTGTCAATATCATGCAGCGGCTTCAAATCCGAAGTGGTGGTTTGATGTGAAGTGGTAGTATAGTTGTCGGAGAAAGCACACGATAAGGAATGTGGAGCCAATAATTACATGTAGTCCGTGAAACCCAGTAGCTATAAAAAAGGTAGATCCGTACACTCCGTCGGAGATTGTAAAAGATGTCTCGTAGTATTCGGAGGCCTGTAATAGTGTAAAATATACGCCTAAGGAGATTGTAATAAATAGGCCTTGAAGTATGTGTTTACGATTGCCTTCTATTAAACTATGATGGGCTCAAGTAATAGATACTCCGGAGGCTAGGAGGACTGAGGTGTTGAGTAGAGGAACTTCTAGTGGGTTAAGAGGAATAATGCCGGTGGGAGGTCAGCAACCTCCAAGTTCAGGAGTAGGGGCTAGGCTGGAATGGTAAAAGGCTCAAAAGAAGCCTGCAAAGAAAAATACTTCTGATACAATAAAAAGAACTATTCCGTACCGTAGTCCTTTTTGTACAATAGGGGTGTGATGTCCTTGGAATGTGCCTTCTCGGATCACATCTCGTCATCACTGGTATATGGTTAGCAGGTTGGTTGTGAATCCTAATGTAAGTAGGGATATTGAGTTATAGTGAAATCATATGATAAGACCCGATGTTATAAGAAGGGCAGAAAGGGCTCCTGTTAGCGGTCATGGGCTTGGGTTAACTATATGGTAAGCGTGAGTTTGGTGGGTCATTAGGTGTTGTCATGTAAGTATAGACTTACTAGTAAGGTAAAGACATAGGCTTGAATTAAGGCAACAGCAAACTCTAGAATCGTAAATAGAATTAAAATAATAAAAGTGATGAAAGCTGTGGTCGCGCTAATATTAATAAGAGCTAAGGTAGCCCCTCCAATCAAATGGATTAGGAGGTGTCCTGCAGTAATATTGGCGGTTAATCGAACGGCTAGAGCTATGGGTTGAATGAATAGACTAATAGTTTCGATGATTACTAGTATTGGAATTAGGGGAAGAGGGGTGCCTTGGGGTAGAAAGTGTGCCAAGGATGCTTTGGTCTTATAGCGGAAACCGGTAATTACTGTCCCTGCTCATAGGGGGATTGCTATTCCGAGGTTTATAGAGAGTTGTGTCGTGGGCGTAAATGAGTGGGGTAGTAGTCCAAGTAGGTTAGTTGAACCAATGAATAGAATTAGTGATATAAGTATGAGAGCTCAGGTTCGTCCCTTTTGATTATGAATTGCTAGTATTTGTTTTGATGTTAATTGAATTAATCATTGCTGAATGGAGATTAACCGATTATTGATTAGGCGATTGGGTGCTGGGAATAAAATGGAAGGGAATATGACGATCAGTACTACAATAGGGAGACCTATTATTGAGGGGGCAGCGAAAGAGGCGAATAAATTTTCGTTCATTTGTTTTCTCAAGGATTATGTTGACTAGTGATTTTAGTAGACTTGGTTATTGGGTTTTCCGGGTAGTGGTGATTTGAAATTTTTAGTTGGAATAGAATGAAGAGGGTGAGAAATATTGAAAAGATTATAATAAATCAGGTGGATGTGTCTAGCTGTGGCATTTCATTAAGGGGAGGTTAAAACTCCCAGTCTTTAACTTAAAAGGTTAATGCTTTATAGCTTCTTAATGAGTAAGTCTAGTCTAGGTTATACTATTAAGGCAGATCAGGTTTCAAAATAAGATAGGGGGACTATTTCAAGAACAATGGGTATAAAGCTATGGTTAGATCCGCAGATTTCAGAGCACTGGCCATAATACAGTCCCGGTCGTATGGCTATAAGGGTGGTTTGGTTTAGTCGTCCTGGAATAGCGTCAGTTTTTAGACCTAGTGATGGAACAGCTCATGAATGCAAAACGTCTTCTGAAGAAATAAGTATTCGGATGGTTATTTCTATTGGGAGGACAACTCGGTTGTCTACTTCTAATAGTCGGAGTTCTCCTGGCTTTAATTCTTGTGTTGGGATTATGTAGGAGTCAAAGTTTAAGTCTTCATAATCAGTATATTCATAGCTTCAGTATCATTGGTGGCCTATTGTTTTCACGGTTAAAGAGGGGTTATTGATTTCGTCTATTATATAAAGGATTCGGAGGGAAGGTAGAGCGATTAGGATTAGGATAATGGCGGGTAGGATAGTTCATACTGTTTCTACTTCCTGTGCGTCTATTGTGCTTGTATGAGTTAATTTTGTAGTCAATATTAGGGAAATGATGTAGAGAACTAAAGAACTGATTAAGAATACAATTATTAGTGTATGGTCATGAAAATGAAGTAGCTCCTCTATAATAGGGGAGGTTGCGTCCTGTAATCCGAGTTGAAATGGGTACGCCATAGAGGTATATAGGGGTTTCACCTATAATTTAACCTTGACAAAGTTATGTAATATTTTACTAATACCTCCTGATTGAGAAAGACATAGTGGTTATGACATTGGCTTGAAACCAATTTTAGGGGGTTCGATTCCTTCCTTTCTTATTTTTGGATTACATATGTAGGTTCTTCGAACGTGTGATATGGAGGGGGACATCCATGTAGTCATTCAATATTAGTTGTAGTAAGTTCTACTATAGCAACTTCTCGTTTGGATGCAAAGGCCTCTCAGATTATAAAAATTATAAGCATCACCGCTGTAAGCGAGATAAACGATCCTATAGAGGAGACGGTATTTCAGGTGGTATATGCATCTGGATAGTCAGAGTACCGACGAGGTATTCCGGATAAACCTAGGAAATGCTGAGGGAAGAAAGTTATATTTACTCCCACAAATATAATTGTAAAGTGAATCTTTGCTCAAGTATCGTTAAGAGTATAACCTGAGAATAAGGGGAATCAGTGGGCAAATCCTCCCATAATGGCAAAAACTGCTCCCATTGAGAGCACATAGTGAAAATGAGCTACAACATAATACGTATCATGAAGAACGATGTCTAAGGACGAATTAGCTAGGACAATGCCTGTTAGCCCGCCTACTGTGAATAAGAAAATAAACCCTAAAGCTCATAGCATAGCTGGAGATCATTTAATATTGCCTCCGTGAAGTGTTGCCAGTCAACTAAATACTTTTACTCCTGTTGGAATAGCGATAATTATAGTGGCGGATGTGAAGTATGCTCGTGTGTCTACGTCTATTCCTACAGTAAACATATGGTGAGCTCATACGATAAAGCCTAAAAACCCAATAGATATTATTGCCCATACTATTCCTATATAGCCGAAAGGCTCTTTTTTCCCTGAGTAGTAAGTGACAATGTGAGAAATTATTCCGAACCCTGGCAGGATAAGAATGTAAACTTCAGGATGTCCGAAGAATCAGAATAAGTGTTGATATAGGATAGGGTCTCCTCCTCCAGCGGGATCGAAAAATGTCGTATTAAGATTACGGTCTGTTAAAAGTATTGTAATTCCAGCAGCCAGTACAGGCAGGGATAGTAGGAGTAGAACTGCTGTAATTAGTACTGATCATACAAATAGGGGGGTTTGATACTGGGATATTGCAGGGGGTTTTATGTTGATAATAGTAGTAATGAAATTAATTGCCCCTAAAATAGAAGAGACTCCGGCTAAATGTAAGGAGAAAATTGTAAGATCAACGGATGCTCCTGCATGGGCCAGATTGCCAGCCAGTGGGGGGTAAACGGTCCACCCCGTTCCTGCACCTGCTTCTACCATAGAAGATGCTAATAGTAGAAGAAAAGATGGAGGAAGAAGTCAGAAGCTCATGTTATTTATTCGGGGGAATGCCATGTCCGGAGCACCAATTATTAATGGCACTAGTCAGTTTCCAAAGCCCCCAATTATAATGGGCATGACTATGAAGAAGATTATTACGAAAGCATGGGCGGTTACGACGACGTTATAAATTTGATCGTCGCCTAGTAAAGTACCGGGCTGACCTAGTTCGGCTCGGATGAGGAGGCTCAAGGCAGTGCCTACTATGCCGGCTCATGCTCCAAATAGTAAGTATAAAGTACCAATATCTTTGTGATTAGTAGAGAACAGTCATCGGTTAATGAACATAGGTAAAATGGCTGATAAAAGCATTAGACTGTAAATCTAAAAATAGAGGTTTAAGTCCTCTTTTTGCCAAGCTCTGTGGTGAATTTTCATATTGAATTGCAAATTCAAAGAAGCAGCCTAGACGCCGCCGGGGCTTCTCCCGCCTTTTTTTTCTACGCGGCGGGAGAAGGTAGATTGAAGCCAGTTACTAGGGTATTTAGCTGTTAACTAAAATTTCGTGAGGTAGAAGCTCACCAATCTAGGGAGGGCTTAGCTTAATTAAAGTGTTTGATTTGCATTCAATTGATGTAAGATAGATTCTTGCAGCCCTTAGAGGTGATTTGGTCAGGGGTTAAGTGTATAGCACTTGCTTAGAGCTTTGAAGGCTCTTGGTCTGGTCTAACCTAAACTCCTAGTCCAAGACTGATAATATAGGTGTTAGCGGGAGTAGTATAGTTGAGATAATGATTAAGGGGGGTAGTAGGGTTGCCTTTTTTGTGTACTCGAATTGTCATTTTATTTTTATGTTATTTGTGGACGGGAATATGGTAAGTGCGGTGCTATATGTGAGTCGCAGGTAGAAATATAAGTTAAGTAGAGCGGTGATGGCTATTAGTGTTGGAATAATAATTATGTTATTTTTTGTTAATTCTTGAATAATTATTCATTTAGGGATGAAGCCAGATAATGGGGGTAGTCCTCCTAGGGATAATATTAAGATTAAGATTATGGAGGTGATTAGGGGAAATTTATTTCATATGTGGGATAAGGATAAGGTTGTGGTGGATGAGTTTAATATGAATAGTATGAAGGTAGATAGTGTTATTAGAATATATAAAGTTAAGTTTAGGATTATTATTGTAGGGTTGTAAATAATGATAGCGGCTATTCAGCCTATGTGGGCAATGGAGGAGTATGCTATGATTTTTCGTAGTTGAGTTTGATTTAGTCCGCCTCAGCCTCCTACTAGAACGGATGCGAGGGCTATTAGTATAAGAAGGTTGGTGTTAATTGATGGGGAGATTTGATATAGGATGGATATAGGTGCGATTTTTTGTCATGTTAGTAGGATTATTCCTGATATAAGTGTTACTCCTTGTGCTACTTCGGGAACTCAGAAGTGGAATGGAGATAGGCCTAGTTTTATTGTTAGGGCGGTGGTTATTATGATGGATGCGATGGGGTTTGAGATTTTTGAGATTACTCATTGGCCGGAGTAAAGAAGGTTAATGGTGACTCCTATTATTAGTAATATTGAGGCAGTAGCTTGTGTAAGAAAATATTTTGTAGAGGCTTCTATGGCTCGTGGATTATACTTTTTTATGAGGATAGGGATGATGGCTAGCATGTTTATTTCGAATCCAATTCAGATCAGTAATCAGTGCGAGCTTAGTATGACGATTATGGTCCCTGCCATGATAGTTGCTATAATAATAGTGAGAATAGGGGGTTTTATTAGTACGGGAAGGGTATAAACCAACATTTTCGGGGTATGGGCCCGATAGCTTAATTTAGCTGACCTTACTGTAGAATATAGTGTAAGTTTGGTAGCACGAAGATCTTTGAATTCTTAAGATTAGGTTCGAAGCCTATTATTCTAGAAATAAGAGGATTTAAACCTCTATTATTTACTCTATCAAAGTAACTCTTTTATCAGACATATTTCTTATGTTTGGGGTGGGATACTCGCGGTAATAATGGGTAAGGCAACATGTCATATGCATAGGGCTAAAGTTAGGGGTAGAAAATTTTTTCACAATAAGTGTATTAATTGATCATAGCGGAATCGAGGGTATGATGCTCGAATTCATAGGAAGCAGATAGTTAGTAAGAGGGTTTTTATAGTGAAGTTAATAGAGTAGAGTTCTGGTATAAATGGGTTGTGGAATGCACCGAAGAATAGAATTGTTGTGAGGATATTTATTATAATGATATTTGCGTACTCTGCTAGAAAGAATAGGGCAAAAGGACCCGCTGCATACTCTACGTTAAATCCAGAAACTAGTTCGGATTCTCCTTCAGTTAAGTCGAAGGGGGCTCGGTTAGTTTCTGCTAGAGTAGAAATGAATCATATCATGGCTAGGGGCCAGGCCGGAAAGATTAGTCATATATGTTCTTGGGTGATAATTAGTGTGGATAGTGTAAATGACCCGTTTATTAGGAGGACTGATAGGAGAATGATTGCTAGTGTTACTTCATATGAGATTGTTTGAGCTACTGCTCGGAGGGCTCCGATTAGAGCGTATTTGGAGTTTGAGGCTCATCCTGACCAAAGGATGGAGTATACGGCGAGACTTGATATTGCTAGTATGAATAGGACTCCTAAGTTTATATTAATGAGTGGGTAGGGCATTGGGAGAGGGATTCATATAGTTAGGGCTAGTGATAGAGCTAGAATGGGGGCTAGAATGAATATTGATATGGAGGATGTAAGTGGTCGTAGAGGTTCTTTTGTGAAGAGTTTTACTGCATCTGCGATTGGTTGAAGGAGGCCGTAGGGGCCTACGATATTAGGCCCTTTTCGAAGTTGTATGTAGCCTAAGACTTTTCGTTCAACGAGGGTGAGGAAGGCTACGGCAAGAAGGATTGGGATGATAAGAGAGATAATGTTGATAAAGAACATTTTGTTAGGGAGAGGAATTGAACCTCTGATAATAAAGGTTTAAGTTTTACGCAGTTACCGGGCTCTGCCACCCTAACAAAGCCCCTTTTCTCGGGCTTATGAGGAGATAAACTGGTTAGATTGAGTTGACTTCATCTATTAGTTTTAAGGCGCCTTTGTGAGGTAGGCCTTACATCCCTTGTCCTTTCGTACTGGGGGAGGTTATATAATAGATAGAAACCGACCTGGATTACTCCGGTCTGAACTCAGATCACGTAGGACTTTAATCGTTGAACAAACGAACCCTTAATAGCTGCTGCACCATTAGGATGTCCTGATCCAACATCGAGGTCGTAAACCCTATTGTCGATATGGACTCTTGAATAGGATTGCGCTGTTATCCCTAGGGTAACTTGTTCCGTTGATCAAAAATTATTGGATCAATAAGTGATGTTATATTTTGACTTGTGGGTCTAAATTTTAATCACTCGGGAGTTTTTTTATATTCCGAGGTCACCCCAACCTAAATTGCTAACCCACAATAATGGTGTAATGTTATGCCTTGTAGGTATTTAGTATCCATAAGTTTGGGTTAGTTAATTAAAGCTCCATAGGGTCTTCTCGTCTTATTGTGGCATTCCCGCCTCTTCACGGGAAGGTCAATTTCACTGATTGGGAATAAGAGACAGTTAAACCCTCGTGTGGCCATTCATACAAGTCCTTATTTAGAGAACAAATGATTATGCTACCTTTGCACGGTCAGGATACCGCGGCCGTTAAACAAGTGTCACTGGGCAGGCAGTGCCTCCAATACTAGAAATGCTGGAGGTGATGTTTTTGGTAAACAGGCGGGGTTTGTGTTTGCCGAGTTCCTTTTACTCCTTTTAATCTTTCCTTAAATGCATGCCTGTGTTGGGTTAACAATAGGGTAGATAAGTATTTCATTTTTGGGTTGATATTATCAGATTGTTAACTATCAGTGGTCTATCCGTTTCTGATATAAGCTTATGCGGGGAGAAAATAGTTCTTGTTACTCATACTAGCATTGTTGCTTCTATATTTAAATAGAATGGCCCAGGAGGTATAATTAGGAGTTGATGTAATATGATTGGGATTAAGTTATATTGTTTGTTGAGCTGGAACGCTTTCTCAATTGGTGGCTGCTTTTAAGCCAACTATGGTGATGTTAGTATATACTCTCTAATAAAGGTTGTATCCTGATTCTAAGAAGCTGTACCTTCTTAGACTATATTTTAAATTTACATTAAAATTTTGTTTTTTTTTAGGTAAATTTAAAGTTGAACTAAAATTCTGTTTGTGGGCAACCAGCTATCACCAGGCTCGTTAGGCTTTTCACCTCTACCCACAAATCTTCTCACTATTTTGCTACATAGATGAGTTGATCCTTTTAGATTGTTTATGGGTAGCTCGTCTGGTTTCGGGGAGCTTAGCTTAAGTTCTCTTTGTTAAGTCGTTTCTGGCTAGTTCATTATGCAAAAGGTAAAAGGGGTAATCTTTGCTGTTTAATACTGTTAAGATGTCTTTCATCATTCCCTTACGGTACTATCTCTATCGCTCCAATTAAAATTTCTATCTCCTATACTTTTATTATTTAACTAAATGTTTTACTTTATATGTCTGTGATACTTAAGTTTGGGGTTAGTTGGGCTAGCTTTTGTTCAAAGTGGTCATAAGTAATGAAATCTTCTGGGTGTAGGCCAGACGCTTTAGTTAAGCTACACTTTGATTAATCCAAGCACACCTTCCGGTATGCTTACCTTGTTACGACTTGTCTCCTCTTGTGTCTTAGTTAAGTTAATATGGTTATGGTTGTGTCTTATTACTTGAGGAGGGTGACGGGCGGTGTGTGCGTGCTTCATGGCCCTATTCAATTAAGCTCTCTATTCTTAATTTACTACTAAATCCTCCTTCAGTTTTTAATTTCATAAAAACGTTCGTGGAATGTTCTTGGGTAGAAAATGTAGCCCATTTCTTCCCACCCCATAAGTTACACCTTGACCTAACTTTTTTATGTAAAATGATTGTGCTTACTATTCTACCTTTTGAGGGTTTGCTGAAGATGGCGGTATATAGACTGAATTAGCAAAGGGTGGTGAGGTTTATCGGGGTTTATCGATTATAGAACAGGCTCCTCTAGAGGGATATAAAGCACCGCCAAGTCCTTTGAGTTTTAAGCTATTGCTAGTAGTCCTCTGGCGAATTATTTTGTTGTAAAATTATCTATGTTTAGGGCTAAGCATAGTGGGGTATCTAATCCCAGTTTGGGTCTTAGCTATCGTGTAGTCAGATTATTATAAAGTCACTTTCGTGGTCTATTTTATGGTAACTGTAGCTTTTTACGGCTTAGTTAAGTTTTAACTTTAGTGCAAAGGTATCTTAAACACGCTTTACGCCGTGGGCCTATTAGTTTGGGTTAATCGTATGACCGCGGTGGCTGGCACGAAATTTACCAACCCTTTTTAGTATGGCTTAGTCAAACTTTCGTTTATGGCTTAATTTTTATCACTGCTGTATCCCGTGGGGGTGTGGCTTAGCAAGGTGTTATGAGCTACTTAAGAGTGTGCTTGATACCTGCTCCTTTAGATCACTGCTGATTTTAAGGGCATTCTCACTGGGGCGTGGAGACTTGCATGTGTAAGTCTACTAAGAACTAATAGGAAGGCTAGGACCAAACCTTTGTGTTTATGGAGTCGTGCGACTCATCTTGGCATTTTCAGTGCCTTGCTTTATTAATTAAGCTACATTAACTTATACTGAAATTGTAGTGTGTATAATAAATAAAATACATAGTAAATATGAGAGGAAAAAAAAAGGGGATGCTATCTATAGATAGACCACGAGATCGAATGCGTGTAAGACTGTTGTGTTAAGTTAACTAGAGTAGCAATACATTTGTATACAATTTAAATAAAGCTTGTGAGTATTGTATGCACTTAGTCCTGTTTTTGGGGTTTGGCAGGACATAAATAAGTGTATAATAGATGACATGAGTTTATGGGGGGTAAGGGGGGTTTGTATAAGTTAACTTAATGTCTTGCGCGTGTACGTACGTGTACACACGTGTACGTACGTGTACACACGTGTACGTACGTGTACACACGTGTACGTACGTGTACACACGTGTACGTACGTGTACACACGTGTACGTACGTGTACACACGTGTACGTACGTGTACACACGTGTACGTACGTGTACACACGTGTACGTACGTGTACGTACGTGTACACACGTGTACGTACGTGTACACACGTGTACGTACGTGTACACACGTGTACGTACGTGTACACACGTGTACGTACGTGTACACACGTGTACGTACGTGTACACACGTGTACGTACGTGTACACACGTGTGTCCTAGAATTATATGTCCTGAAACCATTGACTGAATAGCACCTTGATTTTATGCGTGAGTTGATAAATGATAATGAATAAGTCCAGCTACAAGTTATTTGACTGCATTAGGGCCGCGACGGGCATATTCCCTGAGAGCAGAAGATAAGTTAGAGTTAGTGCCGTTGCGGTCATAGATGAGTGATAGCAGATTCCCCCCCTAAAAATAAAAGATACCAAATGCATGACACCACAGTTATGTGTGATCATGGGCTGATTAGTCACTAGTCCATCGAGATGTCCCATTTGCGAGAATTAGTAGGATTGGAATAAATAGAGTCATGGCCCTGAGGTAAGAACCAGATGCCAGGTATAGTTTCATGATAGTAACCCCCACATTAGCATGGGCCCGGAGCGAGAAGAGTGACATTACAGGCAAGGATTGATGGTTTCTCGAGGCATGGTGATTAAGCCCTTATTGGACTAAGTGATATGCATCTAGTTACTGTTGAGGATCAATGGGTTGTGGAATTGGACTAGACATGTCCTATGTAAAGATATAATATCATGTACATGCTTATATGCATGGGGCAAGCCATTAATGCACGACGTACATAGGGGAGGGAAAGAAGGATTTTTTGGAGATACTGACATAGCACAGTAGAGGTGGTCCAATATATGAATGTAGGGGGTGTCAGGGAATAGTTTAAGAAGAATTTCAGCTTTGGGTGCTGATGGTGGAGCAAGAGCTTCTTCCTTGAGTCTTAGGGAGGGCGACTACTCTCCATTTTTGGTTTACAAGACCAAGGTAATGATTATACTACAAAGACTCTTCATTTTAGAAGATTATTTTCGATAACGCTAATTGTTGGCATTAGAATCAATAGGATGGTGAAATATAGAATTGAGGCGACCTGTCCGATAATGATGAAAGGGTGTTCAACTGGCTGTCCTCCAATCCAAGTTAAAGTGAGAAGATCGGCGACTAAAAGTCAGAATAGGCATTGGCTGAGGGGTCGGAATATTATACTGCGTTGCTTAGATGTGTGGAGGAATGGAATGAATGCTAAAATTAGGATGGAGAATACTAGGGCGAGTACACCTCCTAATTTATTAGGGATAGATCGTAGGATGGCATAGGCGAATAGGAAGTATCATTCAGGTTTGATATGTGGAGGGGTGTTTAGGGGGTTTGCAGGGGTGTAGTTGTCTGGATCTCCTAATAGGTCTGGTGAAAATAAAACTAGTGATATTAAGACTAGGAGCAGGAGTAGGATTCCTAGGATATCTTTAATTGTGTAGTAGGGGTGAAACGGAATTTTGTCTGAGTCTGATGTGATTCCTGAGGGGTTGTTGGATCCGGTTTCGTGTAGAAATAGGAGGTGTACTATTGCTAGAGCTGCGATGATGAATGGAAAGATAAAATGAAATGCAAAGAATCGTGTTAAGGTTGCTTTGTCTACTGAGAAGCCACCTCAGATTCACTCTACTAAGTTGGTTCCGATATAGGGGATGGCGGAGAGAAGGTTAGTGATTACAGTTGCCCCTCAAAATGATATTTGTCCTCACGGCAGTACATAGCCTATGAATGCTGTGGCTATGGTTGCGAATAGTAGTACAATTCCAATGTTTCATGTTTCTATGAATACATAGGATCCATAGTATAGGCCTCGTCCCACATGTATGAATAGGCAGATGAAGAATATGGAAGCGCCATTTGCATGTATATAGCGGATAATTCAGCCGTAGTTAACGTCTCGACAGATGTGGGTGACCGATGAAAAAGCTGTGGCCGTGTCCGATGTGTAGTGTATAGCTAGAAATAAACCTGTTAGAATCTGTAGAATCAAGCATACTCCTAATAAGGACCCGAAATTCCATCAAGCAGAGATGTTAGATGGCGCTGGGAGGTCAATGAATGAATTGTTGACAATTTTGGCTAGTGGGTGGGTTTTTCGAATGTTGGTCATTAATGTTCTTATAGTTGAAATACAACGATGATTTTTCATGTCATTAGTCATGGTTAAATTCCATGTAGGAATAATGATAACATACATTGTATTTATTTTAAGTATCGTTTTTGTGATGAGTTTTGTGGGTTTTGCCACTAAACCATCTCCTATTTATGGTGGGCTTGTGCTAATTATTAGCGGTGGGATTGGTTGTGCGATTGTTCTGAATTTTGGGGGTTCTTTTTTAGGGCTGATAGTGTTTTTAATTTATTTGGGGGGTATATTAGTAGTATTTGGTTATACAACTGCTATGGCTACTGAGCAATACCCTGAGGTGTGAGTTTCAAATAAGGCTGTTCTAGCGGCTTTTATTACTGGTCTATTGTCTGAGTTGTTGACTGCTTGCTATATTTTGAAGGATGATGAGGTGGAGGTAGTATTAAAGTTTAATGGAATAGGGGATTGGGTAATTTATGATACGGGGGACTCTGGGTTTTTTAGTGAAGAGGCTATGGGTATTGCGGCTTTATATAGTTATGGAACCTGGTTGGTGATTGTTACAGGTTGGTCGCTGTTAACTGGTGTGTTGGTTATCATGGAAGTTACCCGTGGTAATTAAGGATTAGTAGGCTGAGAATTATAGTTAGTATGAACGATAGGAAATAGAGCTTGATGAGACCCTTTTGATTTGAAATAAGGGTAGAAGATTTTATTTGGAAATACGAGATTGATTTGGGTAGGATGTTTTCTAGTCAGATGGAGTCCAGAAGTATAGATGCTGATTTCTGGCTGATGGTTAAACTTGTTTTAGGTGTGAGGCGGTGCATAATGGTTGGATAATAGCCAAGGAGGGTGGAAAATTTAAAGTAATTAGATGGATAGTTAAATTTGAGTCCTTGTATGGTAAGGTTTAGTTCTAGTGCCAGGATGAAACCCAAGATAGTTACTGCAAGGGCTATCATTTTTAGATAATGAGGCATAGTTATCTGTGGGATGGTGGTGGGTGTGATGCTGTGGGAGATAATGTATCCTGCAAATACACTTCCGATAAGGAGTCGTTTAATAGAGTTAATTAGGAGAGGATTATTCTCGTTGATAAGGATTATAGGGGAGAAGCGGGGCTGGCCTAGTAGAGCGAAGAATATAATTCGGGTGCTGTAGGCAGCGGTTAGGGATGTGGCAACGAGTGTAATTAAGAGGGCTCAGGCGTTGGTATTCGACGTGTTAGCGGACTCGATGATCAGGTCTTTGGAGTAGAATCCTGTAAGGAAAGGTATGCCTGTTAATGCGAGGCTTCCGACAATCAGGGAAGTTGTGGTGAAGGGAAGGACTTTAAATAGGCCACCTATCTTTCGAATGTCTTGTTCATCGTTTAGGCTGTGGATAATTGACCCTGAACATATGAATAACATAGCTTTAAAAAATGCGTGAGTGCAGATGTGTAAGAAGGCTAGGTAAGGCTGGTTAATGCCAATTGTTACTATTATTAGGCCTAGTTGGCTTGAGGTAGAGAACGCTACAATTTTTTTGATATCGTTCTGTGTAAGAGCGCAGATTGCAGTAAATAGTGTAGTAATAGCCCCTAAGCATAAAGTGAGGGTTTGAATAGTTTGATTATGCTCTATTAGTGGATGAAAGCGGATAAGAAGAAATACTCCTGCTACAACTATTGTGCTTGAGTGAAGTAGGGCTGATACAGGAGTGGGGCCTTCTATGGCTGAGGGGAGTCAGGGATGTAAGCCGAATTGAGCAGATTTACCGGTAGCTGCTAATAGTAAGCCAAGTAGCGGCAAATTAAAATTATCGTTTGTTGTAATAAAGATTTGTTGAAGGTCTCATGTGTTTAAGTTCAATAGAAACCATGCTATGGTTATAATGAAGCCTACATCTCCAATACGGTTATAGAGGATAGCTTGTAGGGCAGCTGTATTTGCATCGGTTCGGCCGTATCATCATCCAATAAGTAAAAATGATATAATGCCAACTCCTTCTCAGCCAATGAATAGTTGGAATATGTTGTTTGCGGTGACTAAGACTATTATAGTAATAAGAAATAAGAGAAGATACTTGAAAAATCGGTTAATATAAGGATCGGAGTGTATATATCATATAGAAAACTCTATAATAGACCACGTGACAAAAAGGGCTACGGGCACAAAGATTATTGAGAAGTAGTCTAATTTAAAACTCATGGATAGTTTTATGGTCTGGATTGTTATTCAATGTCAGTTTGAAACAATTGTTTCCTGTCCTGAGTAGATGAATATTATTGTGGGAATTATGCTAATTATGAATGCGTAAGAAGTAGCGGTTTTTACATAGTATGGGTATAGCTTATTTTTGTAGAGTTTAGTAGAGGTTATAATGATGGGCAAAGTAAGAATGACTAGAGCTGTGATTATGCATGAAGTAAATATATTTATTACTTTTATTTGGAGTTGCACCAATTTTTTGGTTCCTAAGACCAATGGATTACTTCTATCCTATAAAAGTTGAAAAAGCCATGTTCTTATACATGGGAGCATGAGTTAGCAGTTCTTGCAGTACTTTTTCGGTAAGCAAAAAGGTTTGAGCTTTTATTATTAGATTCACAATCTAATGTTTTTGTTAAACTATGCTTACAGTAGATGGGACCGAGAATAATTTTAGGGTTAAGGGATAGGAGGAGTAGAGGCAGTAGATGCAAGGTTATTAGGGCATTTTCTCGTGTGAATGACGGTTTGATATTTTTGATATGGTGGGAATATTTACCACGCTGTGTGGTGATTAGTATATAAAGTGAGTATAGGGCAGTGATGGTGATGTTAATTCCTATTAGAATAATAGTAATGTTGGATCATGAGAATGAGGATATCACTACAAATAGTTCTCCGATAAGATTAATTGTTGGAGGAAGAGCCAGATTTGTGAGGCTTGCTAATAACCATCAGGCTGCTATCAGGGGAAGGAGGGTTTGAAGTCCTCGTGCGAGAATCATAGTACGGCTATGGATTCGTTCGTAATTGGAGTTGGCTAAGCAGAATAGCATCGAGGATGTTAAACCATGGGCAATTATTAGGGCTGTTGCACCTATATAACTTCATGGTGTTTGAATAAGAACCGCTACAATAACGAGTGCCATATGACTAACTGAGGAGTATGCAATTAGGGATTTTAGATCTGTTTGACGGAGACAGATAGAGCTTGTTATGATTATGCCTCATAGAGATAATATTATGAAAGGATACGCTATGA